>NW_007217358.1:0-2047 GCF_000164805.1 Carlito syrichta
CTATGAATATTAGCATATGGGCTTTTGTGTGGATGTATGTTTTTAGTTCTCCTGAGTGTATATGTAGGAGCAAAATTGCTGAATTGCTACTATCCTAGCGGGGGTAACATGGTATCTCACTGTGGTTTTGATTTGCATTTCTCTGATGGCTGATGACATTGAACATCTTTCCAAGCACTGACTGGTTGTTTCTATAACTTCTTTGGAGAAATGTTTATTCAAATCCTTTGCCCATTTAAAAATTGTGCTATTTGTCTCATAACTGCTGAGTTGTAAGCATTCTTTATATACTCTGTATATAGGACCGCTATCAATGGCTTCCTTTTGTCTAGAGGATGAGTTTCAGTCCCTTCATCTGGCCTAAGGCCCTCCCTGATCTAACCTGGTTTCCCTCCTGGTGGCTCTGTCTCCTGCCTTCCTTCCCCTTTACTGCTAACCCTTTCCCACTTCCTTGTTTGGTAACTGTACTCTCTCACAACTGGCCCTTTGCCAATGTGATTCCCTCTGCCTGGGACACGATTTCCCCTTCTTGCCTGGCTAATATCCACTCACCCTCTACTTATGCCTTTCCCCGAGGGCTAAAAAGATGGTGCAGCAGGCGGGATCCACGCCTGAGGAGTGGTGGATGTGCAGGGTCAGTCTCTGAGGGCACACATGATTCTGGCACCCTGATGCTGACCATGAGATGGTGGAAAGTGATTGCAACACCCTGCCATGGTTCCAAAGGGGTGGCGGATCCCTGGGGTTTGATGAGATTTCAAAGGTCACTTAGCCAACCTCCTGCCCCAAAGGTGGAGCAGAAGTAGCGTCACCATCCAGCCTGCCCTGTCTCTGGATTTTACCAAGCATGGTGAAATTTCCCTTTGGGGAAAGGGGGTGGTGTATTTATCTGCCGTCAGACAGGAATCCTGGCTCTGCCCTCAACTATGGAATTTAGGGCAGGTCTCCTTAGCTTTTTTTTTTTCTTTCTTTCTTTTGAGTCAGTCTCACTCTGTCACCCAGGCTGGAGTGCAGTGGTATGATCACAGCACACCTTAGCCTTGGCCTCCTGGACTCGGTGATACTTCAGCCTCAGGCTCCCGAGCAGCTGGTACTACAGGTGTATGCCACCATGCCTGGCTAATTTTTTTTATTTTTTGTAGAGATGGGTTCTCACTATGTTGCCCAGGTTGGTCTCAAACCTCTGGGCTCAAGCGCTCCTCCCACCCCAGCCTCCCAAAGTGCTGGGATTGCAGGCATGAGCTCCCCTTAGTTTGTTTTTTAATCTGAAGATTGGGGCTCATGGGCTGTTATTTTGCACAGAGCAAGCGCTCTGCAATACTGGTCTCCTTTTCCTCCTATTAGAAAACTCTTTGTTAGATTAAGCCTAAATCTGTTTCCCTGTAAATTCCCAATATTGGTCTTAGAGCCATAGGGAGCACATGTCTCATATCCACACTGTCTCATATTTGGAGTCTGTCCCCTTAAAATCCTCTCTTCTGCAAACTCAACTTCTCTCCCAGCGGATCTGTTCCATCATGAGCCTTATGCAAACATCCTTGTGAGGCAAATCCACTCCATGGATAACAGCTGGGTCAGCCTTAGCTGTAGGTTGTTTCTGTCAGGATAGAAGCCGTTTCTGATTTCCTACACCAAATAGAGGCCTTTGCACCTGCCAAGTGAGCAATAAATATGTGTTGACTAAGCCTGCCTCCCTTGGGCAGAGTGGGTACTCTTGCCCTAAGTCTTTTCTTTCTTCCTCAACTGCAATTTGAGGCCAGGGAGTGAGGCAGGCAATGTTTTGTGGGCTCTTCCATTAATTCTTCCTTTCGCTATTTACTGACTACCTGGTACTAAATCAAGCACTGGGCTAGGGACCCTAATAAGAACGCCATGGGTTGCCTAGGGTTGTAGGAGCAAACCACCACAAACAGGGCAGTTTAAGACTTTCTTCAGTCTTAAGTTGCCCTGTCTGTCCAGTCTGTCTGTCTTCACAAGGCATTCTCTCCTGTGTGTGTCTGTGTCTTAATATCCCTCTTCTTAAAAGGACATGGTCATATTGGATTTA
>NW_007217359.1:0-2991 GCF_000164805.1 Carlito syrichta
CACGCCTGAGGAGTGGTGGATGTGCAGGGTCAGTCTCTGAGGGCACACATGATTCTGGCACCCTGATGCTGACCATGAGATGGTGGAAAGTGATTGCAACACCCTGCCATGGTTCCAAAGGGGTGGCGGATCCCTGGGGTTTGATGAGATTTCAAAGGTCACTTAGCCAACCTCCTGCCCCAAAGGTGGAGCAGAAGTAGCGTCACCATCCAGCCTGCCCTGTCTCTGGATTTTACCAAGCATGGTGAAATTTCCCTTTGGGGAAAGGGGGTGGTGTATTTATCTGCCGTCAGACAGGAATCCTGGCTCTGCCCTCAACTATGGAATTTAGGGCAGGTCTCCTTAGCTTTTTTTTTTTCTTTCTTTCTTTTGAGTCAGTCTCACTCTGTCACCCAGGCTGGAGTGCAGTGGTATGATCACAGCACACCTTAGCCTTGGCCTCCTGGACTCGGTGATACTTCAGCCTCAGGCTCCCGAGCAGCTGGTACTACAGGTGTATGCCACCATGCCTGGCTAATTTTTTTTATTTTTTGTAGAGATGGGTTCTCACTATGTTGCCCAGGTTGGTCTCAAACCTCTGGGCTCAAGCGCTCCTCCCACCCCAGCCTCCCAAAGTGCTGGGATTGCAGGCATGAGCTCCCCTTAGTTTGTTTTTTAATCTGAAGATTGGGGCTCATGGGCTGTTATTTTGCACAGAGCAAGCGCTCTGCAATACTGGTCTCCTTTTCCTCCTATTAGAAAACTCTTTGTTAGATTAAGCCTAAATCTGTTTCCCTGTAAATTCCCAATATTGGTCTTAGAGCCATAGGGAGCACATGTCTCATATCCACACTGTCTCATATTTGGAGTCTGTCCCCTTAAAATCCTCTCTTCTGCAAACTCAACTTCTCTCCCAGCGGATCTGTTCCATCATGAGCCTTATGCAAACATCCTTGTGAGGCAAATCCACTCCATGGATAACAGCTGGGTCAGCCTTAGCTGTAGGTTGTTTCTGTCAGGATAGAAGCCGTTTCTGATTTCCTACACCAAATAGAGGCCTTTGCACCTGCCAAGTGAGCAATAAATATGTGTTGACTAAGCCTGCCTCCCTTGGGCAGAGTGGGTACTCTTGCCCTAAGTCTTTTCTTTCTTCCTCAACTGCAATTTGAGGCCAGGGAGTGAGGCAGGCAATGTTTTGTGGGCTCTTCCATTAATTCTTCCTTTCGCTATTTACTGACTACCTGGTACTAAATCAAGCACTGGGCTAGGGACCCTAATAAGAACGCCATGGGTTGCCTAGGGTTGTAGGAGCAAACCACCACAAACAGGGCAGTTTAAGACTTTCTTCAGTCTTAAGTTGCCCTGTCTGTCCAGTCTGTCTGTCTTCACAAGGCATTCTCTCCTGTGTGTGTCTGTGTCTTAATATCCCTCTTCTTAAAAGGACATGGTCATATTGGATTTAGGGTCCATTCTAATCGAGTAGGACCTCATTTTAACCTGATTATATCTACAAAGACCCTTTTTCCAAATAAGGTCACATTCACAGGACTTTCACCTATGGACATGCATCTGGGGGAATACTATTCAGCAGTACAAGAAACAGTGTCTGCTCTCAAGGAGCCCACGGTTTGGTAGAAGCAGAAGTGGACTGGTTAACGGGAGCAATGTGGTAATAGACATGAGGTATGTTGGAACAGAGAGCTGAAGTTGGGGGAAGATGCCAGAACCAGCTGGGAGGGGGGATAGAAGTGGGTCAGGGAAAGGGTGTGAGTAAAGGTCTTAGAAATGGCCTGGGGCATGTGGAGGAGCCAGCCAATGATGGAGCACAAACGTGATCAGGAAGGGATGGGGATGAGGCTGGGAGGAGCACTGTGGATGCCATGAGCCTTTTCCTATAGGCGACCAGAAGCCATCAGAAAGTTTTAGGCAGGAAAGTGATATCTTGAGCTGGTTCTAGCATTCACGTGGGATGGATTAAGGGGTGCAACTGAACGCCAGCAGGCTGGTTAGATGCTGTTGCTGGTCCAGGCTAGAGATGTGAGGCTGTCAGCTGCTGATGGGGGTCTTGGCCAGTGTTATTCCAGAAATAAACACCACGACCTGCACCACAAGAACCATTCTGCAGGTAGAACTTGACCTTCATAAAAGGAAGGCAGAGGAACACCTCAGAAATTGTTTTTTAAGAGCAGAGGCTGGATTTCCAGAGGATCTGAAGTCAAGGCTGAATTTCTCAATGAGATGACTGGGCTCTGCTTGCCATTTAGACATTCCAGGGTTTGCTTTCCATTGGTTTTTCAGGGGGAACCTTCTTCCTCCTACACTCTTAACCCCTTATCAGGGGTTTCTGAGATTTTTTTTTTTTTTTTGATGGTGCCCAGTTGGTGAAGGTGCCCTTAGGCCTGAACAGCTCGGGGATGCCCTTTTTCAGTAGGACTATGTCATATACCCTCTTTCCCCAGCTAAGATCTCCTATGGGCCAATGTCAGTGTTAGTGGTGACGGAGTCCAGCAGGGCCCTCTTCTCCCAGACCACCTGCACCCTTGCTGTGGTTACTCAGAGTCAGAGGCCTCTCCACACAGGACTTTGTAATGTGGCCTTCTTTCTCTAGTCTAGACAAAGGAGATATAGCACAGGTAGCTGCTGTAAGTGTGAGTCTGCAATGTTAATATTTGTGGGTGGAATTGATTGGTGGTTAAAGGACATCAGGGCCAGGGCCAAGCTGTGAGACCACCCACTGTCTGGTGGAGGCAGGGTTATGAAAAAAATGTGCCAAAGTACAATTGAATCAGGAGAGGCTGGGAGTGGATGCTCACTGCAGCATCCCAGACAACTGCTTTCATTGATTCAGTCTATTGGGAAAAACTGTGACCCTTCCAAATGGACCCAAAAGATTATTAGATGTACTGCCTAGCCCTTTCCTCTGGGTTTTTTCAACTTATTTTATAGCCCTGGAAGTTATAGAAAACTGGTAATAGTGTCTCAAGGAAAGGCCATGTATGGACATAAAAGCCA
>NW_007217360.1:0-678 GCF_000164805.1 Carlito syrichta
ATCTCCTTCCGTCTGTGTTCTAAGTATCAAAGCCTGGTTGCAATTATAGCATCAATTTTGTTAAGAATAAGAAAATACACTTCCTCAAAAACTTTGCATTTGTCTTTTTGAGATAAAGCCTCCATCACTGTTTTCACTCTTTGTTTTGAAATCTGGATTCCCTGTCTGAAGTCAATTGACTTTCGGGGGCTATTTTCCCTACTTGACAAAGACCCCCTGTATTTGCTCTCCATCTCACATTCAACCAAAAAGATCTTGAGAACGTAGAATGGGCATTTTTTTTTCAGCCTAGTACATAATAGATGCCCACTAATATTAAATGAATGAGTGAACCCACAAAACAGGGCGGCCCAGATGCTCTGTTTACTCAGCCTCCAGGGTAACAGGAAATATAGGTGCATGCCATCATGTTTACACAAGACTCAGACCCCAGGTTCACTGTGCTGTGAAGACAAGGAACACGGGCTCTGGGAGACTGACTTCTCTGGCTGAGCCCCCAAGACAAGAACGTTTCAAATAGAACAGGGGATGTCTGTTCAGGGGATGCCAGAACCAGTTTTGCAAGAAAATTAAAGTTAAAATTAAAATGCATCCCTCTCTCATGCCTTCCATGAAGTTGAGTTCGCATGAGATTTAAATACTTCACTGTAAAAAGTAAAATAAAAACTTTGCAAGGAA
>NW_007217361.1:0-2047 GCF_000164805.1 Carlito syrichta
TTTGAGATAAAGCCTCCATCACTGTTTTCACTCTTTGTTTTGAAATCTGGATTCCCTGTCTGAAGTCAATTGACTTTCGGGGGCTATTTTCCCTACTTGACAAAGACCCCCTGTATTTGCTCTCCATCTCACATTCAACCAAAAAGATCTTGAGAACGTAGAATGGGCATTTTTTTTTCAGCCTAGTACATAATAGATGCCCACTAATATTAAATGAATGAGTGAACCCACAAAACAGGGCGGCCCAGATGCTCTGTTTACTCAGCCTCCAGGGTAACAGGAAATATAGGTGCATGCCATCATGTTTACACAAGACTCAGACCCCAGGTTCACTGTGCTGTGAAGACAAGGAACACGGGCTCTGGGAGACTGACTTCTCTGGCTGAGCCCCCAAGACAAGAACGTTTCAAATAGAACAGGGGATGTCTGTTCAGGGGATGCCAGAACCAGTTTTGCAAGAAAATTAAAGTTAAAATTAAAATGCATCCCTCTCTCATGCCTTCCATGAAGTTGAGTTCGCATGAGATTTAAATACTTCACTGTAAAAAGTAAAATAAAAACTTTGCAAGGAAATCTAGGATACTACAAGTATAATCTAGAGGTTGGGAGACCTTCAAACCAAGAATGGAAATTCTGAAGAAATAAAGGACTAAGATAGGCCTATTTGAATATTAAAATCACACGAATATGTAAATAAGATCTACATATTTACTATACATCTGCAAAATTGTTGCAAGGCAAATGATAGATAAAAGAGTTCATTTCTATTGGTTACAGAGAGCTCTTACAAACTCACCAGAAAAAGAGGCAAAGGTTATAAAGAGACCATTCCCAGAAGGGCAAATCCCAATATTATTAATAAAAATAATAGTAATAAAGAAAGATGGAAGGGAAGGAGGGAGGGTGGAAGGGAAAGGAAGAACAGAAAAAAGTAAAGAAAAGGAAAATAAGTAAGGAATAGATGCCTGCATTCCCAGAGATTCGGGAGATTTCATATTCAACTCTGAGTGATGCCTTACGCCTAGCAGACTGGCAAAAATGCAGAAGTGCTATAAATCCTGGTGCAGCCAGGCTGTGGGGAGAGTGCAGTCTCCTATACACCAGCAGCAACTCAGGCTAATGCAGTCTCTTCTGAAGGCAATCTGGCAGCATTTAGCAAGATGCTTTAAAGTGCATACACCCTGTGTATACACCCAGCTCTTGAGTTGTTGAAAATCCATCCTCTGTACCAAAATGCACAAAGATATTTACCATAATGTTGTTCGTATGGCGCAGACCCAGAAGCAGAACAAATTCCCATTACTGGAGGAACGGCTGAGCATTCCACCAGCACATTCACATGGAATGATGCACATCTGTTGTACGGAGCTAACTTTAATTTAGAGCTGGGCGCGATGACTTGGAGATACTTCTACGGCATCGAGTGAGAAAGTCAAGACGCCGAAAAATGTGTATCACATAATATCATTTTTCCAAAACAATGACTCACCCTCCCTTTAAACAAAATAAAAAGCCTTTTATACCTTGGTGTGGGGGGAGGAGAAATAGATCGGGAGGCAGGGGCTTTGTAGAGTTATGAGATTATATGAATACAAAGGAAAAACATGGAAGGATACACTTTGTTTTTTGGATTTTGGAAATTTTTGCAGGGTTTTTGTTTGTTTTTGAGTCGGGTTTTTACTGTGTTGCCCAGGCTGGAGTGCAGTGGCACGATCACAGCTCACTACAGCCTCAACCTCCCAGGCTCAGGTGATTCTTCTGTCTCAGCCTCCAGGGTAGCTGGAAATATAGGTGCATGCCATCATGCCTGGTTAATTTTTTTTTATTTTTTGTAGAGACAAGGTCTCACTCTGTTGCCCAGGCTAGTCTCGAACTCCTGGGCTCAAGCAATCCTCCTGCCTCAGCCTCCCAAAGTGCTGGGGCTACAGAAACAGCCACCATGTCCAGCTCACATTGTCTTTTAATACAAGTTATCTTTGGAGACAGAGCTAAGAGGGGCAGATGGAAGGGGAAGGGGAGAAGGGAAGAAAGTGTCCACAGCAGTCAA
>NW_007217362.1:0-2047 GCF_000164805.1 Carlito syrichta
CACAGGCATCCTGAGAGATTTCCTGACTTTCTGGCTGAGGAATAGGAAAAGGAATTCTTGTTTGAAGACTGTGAAAGAAATCCACATTATTTTTACTTTCTTTGCTCTGGCTAGTTGACCACCTCAAAGGTTGACCTAGTCACATGGAACTATGTGACAGCACAAAAAGACCCTGAAGGTAGCGTGTAAAAGCGGCCCTTGCAAGCCTGACAATGGAGATAAATCTGAGAGAAGAGAGCTGAAGAAGGGCATCACTTAAATCTGTGTATGAACTAGCCTACATCCTGGGCTCTCTCTGAACAATACATGCACAGAAAAGATCCAAAAAAGCAGAGCAAAGTCTGAGAACTGAAGCACAATATAAACCGCCACTCAAGTCCCAGATTAACGTATGAATTAGATGTGCATGATATAAGTACAAATAGCACAGGAAAGAATTGTAAATGGCACTGAGACTAGAATAACTGCCAAAAGAAGGCAAGAGGGCATGTGCAGGTTGAGCATAACTTCACTGATTGTTTATTGAAAGAAGCAAGCAAAATATAATTCTGTGGAGGATTTTAATAGGAACCCAAGTCTTACAATATAATAAGCAAAATGACAGAATAATAACAAACATAGCATAATAACATTAAATATATTATTTTATATATATTGACAAAGCAAAAAATACAAGTCGAAGAGGTTTGTTCTGAGTCAAACATAAGTGACCAGACCCAGGGCACAGCCCCAAGAAGTCTTGACAGCATGTGTCTAGAGTGACTGAATTGCAGTTTGGTTATATGCATTTTTAGGGAGGCAGAAATTATCAAAAAACATCAGTGCATATGGTTTTCATTGATTTGGTCTGGAAAGTCAGTATATCACCAAGCAGGGACTTGCAGATTATAGGCAGATTCAAAGATTACTTGATTGACAATTTGTACGTCTATGGAATGTTGGAAAGCAGTAGAGGTGATAGCTAGCTGAGATATGAGGGCAGAACATTAATTTCAGCCGTGAACAGTGTAAGATACCTGTGTAAGAGCATGGTGATTCAAAGTTATTCACCTAACGTATTTATTGAGCTTCTGTTATATATCAGGCACTGCTGTATGTACCAGAATCAAGAGGAATACATCAAAGTTCAAATGTTATGGAGCTTACATTCATTTTGGAGGGGGAAGGAGAAAATGAACAACAAACATAACAAGTAAACTTCCTAGTATGTTATAAAGTAATAATCCTATGGGACAAAAGCAGCATATGGGAGATTGAGAATGAGGACAAGAAGCAGCATCAGGTCAATTTATACAGGATAGGAAGGATAGGCCTCACTAGAAGGTAGCATGTGAGCAAAGCTTGAGGAGAATATAGAGAGAACCATGCAGCTATCTAAGGGACTAGTATCTGGTAGGAGGAAGTCTAGTGTGTTCCAAGAATATTTCTTAAACTAATGCTCCCAGAATGGAGTCAGCAAGCTAGAGCATAGGAGATGAAGATACAGTAGAAAGTAGGTTTATGGGTTGTAGAGGGCCTTGTAGGCCACTGTAAAAGTTTTGGATTTTGCTTAATGAACTATAAATGGATTTGGAGATTTTGATCGAAGAGCAAAATAGGACATGATCTGACTTGAGTTTTAGCAGGATTATTCTTACTGCTTGATGAAAAGAGAATGCAAGGGGAAGCGGGGAGACCAGCTAATAGGCTATTGCAGTGGTCTAGGCAAGAGTCCATGGTGGCTCAGTTAGGGTGGTAGGAGTGATAAATGGTTTAGTTTTGTATGTATTTGTGTGTGTGCATGTGTGTGTTAGTCTGTATTTCAAGCAATTTAGGCTGAACTGAATGAGTATGAGAGAAGAGTCAATGGAGTCAGTCAGGGGAATAGAAAAATTTTGGCATCACCCAAATATATATATATTCTTTTTTCTCCCTCATGTGACTCAAGGGCATGTGGAATTCTGTAGCTGTGCAGAAGGCACTGAATGCAAAAACTCTGGCCATTTATATATATATATATATATATATATATACATATATATATATATATATATATATTTTTTTTTTG
>NW_007217363.1:0-658 GCF_000164805.1 Carlito syrichta
ACATCAACAATGCAGCAAAAACCCTATACACTTTGTTTTCTAAACCAAAAGCACCACTGGCTGTAATTTACCAACTAATTTACTAACTGATTAAAAGGTAGGAGCATAAAATTTGCCAGGTTTTGAAATATAATGAAAAAAAATCCAAATCCGAAATATGGGCAGACAAAGGTTCCACATAAATCAATTATTATTCCTCAAAAACATCACGCTCCTTGGAGGATGTACAAGCTAAATATTCACTCTCACATCAGCATGTCACACATATTCAGATTGCTCATTAGCAGCCACTGTCAATAAAAACCTTCTCTGAGATGACTTCCACCTGGTTGGGACGTCCAAGCTCTGAACCATTAGCTGTGTGCCAAAGGCATCTACCTCCCTGTTCTGCCATCTGGCTGAGATAGGGAGGTCACAGGAATACTGACAGGGGAGCTGGTACTACATGGAACAAGTCAGAAGAATAACCTCCCCGTTCTGCTTTAAACATGATCAAACAGCCTTCAACAGATAGGCTATGATTAAAACAAAACATATTGGGTCATATTGGCTAAGCTGTCAAAGGCTGTGGGAAGTGATTCTGTGTGTTTTTTAGAGTTCATCTAATTATGCACAAGGTTTCTGCTACTGAATACTCATCTAGTAGCAGCGGGGTACA
>NW_007217364.1:0-786 GCF_000164805.1 Carlito syrichta
CTGTGGGAAGTGATTCTGTGTGTTTTTTAGAGTTCATCTAATTATGCACAAAGGTTTCTGCTACTGAATACTCATCTAGTAGCAGCGGGGTACAAGTAATTTATGAATTTGGGGACAGGATGCTGACCTTCAGATGCTCACAAAGTGCAGTCTTTCTGGCAATTATCATGAGTGTCTGCAAGGGAATGACCTTATTTTGTTATGGTAGGATAGCGGAAATCAACTAAAATAAAAATCAAGTTAGAAATAAACATATCCTTAATTGTTTTAACTCTTTATTTGGAAATAAGTATTGATTTACAGAAAGTTGCATAAAAATGAACAAGAAGGGCCTATGTACCTTTTATCCAATTTCCTCCAGTGGAAGATCTTGCATAATTATAGGACAATATCAAAACCAGAAATTGACAGTGGTGTAATCCAAAGAGCTTATTCAGACTTCACTGGTTTTACATACTCTTGTCTCTCTCTCTCTCTCTGTGTGTGTGTGTGTGTGTAATTCTATGAAATAATATCACATGTATAGATTTGTGTAACCATTACCACAATCAAGGCACAGAACTGTTCCATCACCACAAAGTTTCCTCACATTACCTTATAGAGCCACCTCAGTTCCTGCACCCAACCCTAACTCCTGGCAACCACTATTCTGCTCTCTATCTTCATAATTTTGTCATTTCAAAAATTTTATATAAATGGGATTAAATAGTATATAATATTTTGAAGTTACCTTTTGCCATTAAGTATAATTCCCCTGAAATCCACCCATATTATTGTATGCATCTA
>NW_007217365.1:0-743 GCF_000164805.1 Carlito syrichta
TTAGCAGAGTGACTAGCAACTTTGGTAATTGTTAGCATTATTTTTCATTAGCCAAAAACTGGGAAAGAACACAAATGGCCTTTTTCAATGAAAGGTAAGTCTGGACTTTTGTCTCTTGGTCTGTAAATTGAAACCTTGATTGATTTAAAAGGCTCATAGAAAAGCCAATGTAACTCAAAAGAGAAAGAGAAGTTGTGTTTTTTTTTTTTTCTTCAGTGAAGGATAGTCAAATAATCAGATATTCATATGGAAAAAAATAAATCTCAACTTCTACTTCACACAAAATTTAATTTGAACACTGACCCAATTGTAAAAACCGAATATCTTAGAGAAACATACAGGAGGATACTTATATAACTTGGAACTAAAAAAGGTTTCTTAGATCACAGAAAATAATAATGAAAGAAAAACATTAATACATTAGAATACACCAAAATTTAAGCCTGATCACACCAAATTTCCATAAGTTGTGGAGTAATTGCAGCTCACATATATTGCTAGTAAAAATGCAAAACAGTACTTTGGAGAAATATCTCACAGCAATTCCACTTTTAGGTGTTTATACCTAAAAGGGAAATATGAGAATGCATATTTACAAAAATATTTGTACAATAATGTTTATAGCAGCATTATTTATAATAGCCTACAACTGTTTTCAGTCTAGGTATCCATTAATAGTAAAACACATTGTGGTATGATAATGCAATGAAATGTTACTTGAAAACAACAAAACAGAGAATATG
>NW_007217366.1:0-1294 GCF_000164805.1 Carlito syrichta
TCTTAGATCACAGAAAATAATAATGAAAGAAAAACATTAATACATTAGAATACACCAAAATTTAAGCCTGATCACACCAAATTTCCATAAGTTGTGGAGTAATTGCAGCTCACATATATTGCTAGTAAAAATGCAAAACAGTACTTTGGAGAAATATCTCACAGCAATTCCACTTTTAGGTGTTTATACCTAAAAGGGAAATATGAGAATGCATATTTACAAAAATATTTGTACAATAATGTTTATAGCAGCATTATTTATAATAGCCTACAACTGTTTTCAGTCTAGGTATCCATTAATAGTAAAACACATTGTGGTATGATAATGCAATGAAATGTTACTTGAAAACAACAAAACAGAGAATATGCCAACAACATGAATAGATCTCAGAGTAACTATGCTGAGTAGTAGAACTCTCACAGGAAAAAGTAGGTACTTTTAAATTCCATTTACAAATATTTCCAAACAGGTAAAGCCAAAATATTGTGAAAAAAATATCAGAACAGTGATTGGCTCATGGGGGACAGGTAGGAAATGACTGGAATGAAGCATGATGGTGATGACAATGTTCTTTCTGTACCTTGATTGCAGCTTGGGTTACACGAGTGTGTTTGCATTTGTCAAAACTCAATGAATAACCATTTAAGATTTGTGAATTTCATTGCATCCACACATATGTAAATGTATTTTATAAAATATATATCAAAAGCAAAAGTAACGTAAGCAAATATTGAATTCTAGTTAATGATATGCATGTTGAGATATTTAGGAAGAAACAAACTGTCAGCAGTCTAATTCAAACCACATCAAAAAATAAGATGGATTAATAGATAAAATTGTGGTAAAACAAGTATAAGAAAATGTTAATGATAGAATCTAGGTGGTAGACATGTGAACATTGAAAGATTCAGCTTTATTGATGTTTAAAAATTTTTATTAAGAATGTTTAAAAAAATTAAAACTCTTGGTTTTTTTCTCCTCTAGAAAAAGGAAACTAATTCCTACCTAAAGGATTGTTCTTTAGTGAAATAAGACAATGAAGTCTCAGATATACATGTTTTACAAATATTTCTTCCTACTCTGTGATTGCCTGTTCATTTTATTAATATCAGTGGGGTCCTCTGATAAGTTTTTGATTTTGATTTGTTGAAGTCATCCATTTTTTCTTGTATAATGAATGAATGAAATGAGATGTCCTACACAAAGATGATCTTTCATGAATGTCAGTTGATTTATCCTTTACTTTGCCTATATTCCCCTTCAAGGTCACAGAAGGTTCCTTTCAGAAAGTTCT
>NW_007217367.1:0-786 GCF_000164805.1 Carlito syrichta
CCTCTATTTCAAGTGCCAAGCCTAATGTCATATTGTGACACTTTATATTAGTTTTATTACCAGTGCATATTGTGTCAAAACAAAAAAAGCAGACTTTGAATGTCACATTTTTAAGGAACAGTGAAGGATACATTATTTTCTTCTCTAATTAGCTAGCAAAGCATTGTGCTTATTATGCAATGACACAGTAGCCTATGTTTTAAAGCACTATATAGGATGATCTTATACCAGACTAAGTATTCAACACTGTATTTCCAACTCCCAGAAAAGAACCAGTCAGAAAAATTAGAAAATTTGAAGCAGAATATCTCAACACAGGATTTCTGAGTAATTTGTTACCCAAGCAAGGAAATCCAGTCATCAATAGTGAGTTAAATCATATTTGATTTTTAAAATATCTAAAGAAATGAGCTTTTAAAAAAATGTTTAGTCTCTTGGTAAGAAGAATTGCTCAAATAGTTAAGGACCCTGGAAGCAACATTAAATAGTCAATTCAAAAAAGAAGGCAAATGATCAAGTGGTTTTCCTCAATTCTTAATGAGTCAAATGATGTTACCAATACTAATCAGTTGTTGTTGTTTACTCAGAGTATCAATACTGAGTTTTATGCAACAGGAATTACCTCCTATAGCTAGCCTGCATGGAACTACAGGAAGAATAGGAAAATTCAAAGTCAGTAAATCCTGAAGTGGAATCGGCTAAGATGTGTCATGAATGATGGTAATGAAAATATGTGAGCCGGGCTCGGTGGCTCAGCCTGTAATCCCGCGCCTTTGGGAGGCTGAG
>NW_007217368.1:0-1111 GCF_000164805.1 Carlito syrichta
CTTCCTTCCTTCCTTCCTTCCTTCGTTCTTTCTTTCTTTCTTTCTTTCTTTCTTTCTTTCGAGTTGGAGTCTCACTCAGTCGCCCAGACTGGAGTACAGTGGCCGCTCCCGGCCCCCACAGCCTCCACCTGCCAGGCTCCGGCGATCCTTCCGCCTCAGCCTTCCCCGTAGCTGGAACTACAGGCACGTGCTATCATGCCTGGCTAATTTTTTTTTTCTTAATTTATTGTAGAGATGAGGTCTCCCCTGCCCAGGCAGGTCTCGAACCCGCAAGCTCAGGCAATCCACTTACCTCAGCCTCCCAAAGGCATGGGATTACAGACTGAGCCACCGAGTCCAGCTGTTTTCTACTCCTTTTAACAAACTAACATCAGCACTTTTTCAAAGTAAGTGTTCTGAGTTTAGCTCCAACATATATAGAGCTTGCAAGTCATTCTTCTTGTCTTATACTAAGGAAAAAGTAGGAATCTGAGACAAGAAAATAGTTAACAGAAATGTCTTTGCAAGATAAATTGCCATACTGAAATCTAGAGAGAGAGAGACAATCCAAAAAGCCACAACTAAAGTAGAAGAAAAAGAAAAGTGGGCAGAAGAAATATTTGAGATACCAGGGGGCAAGAATTTACCAAAATTAATAACAGACACCAAATTACAGGTAAGTGACACTTGGAAGAACATAAAGCAGAATAAAAACACACACCCCCAAAAAATCTATGCATGTAATATTCAAACTGCAGGAATCCAAAGACATAGAGATAAGCTTGGAAAAAGACTAATGAGGAGATAGTGGACATTTTGTTGGGAGATATGCAAGAAAAGAGTGTAGTAAAAAGTGTTGAAAGAAAATCAAATAACTGATAAAGAATTTTATATCTAGAAAAAATTGTCTTCAGAAAAGAAAGAGAAATGAAATATTTCTCAAATTAAAAAAAGGAGAATTCATTACCAGCAAATGTGTTCTGCAAAAAATGATGAATAACTCTGCCATCTAATAAGCAAATATATTACATATTTTATTTGAAATGTTTGAGTCTAAGAATTTTTTTGAAAATGTATGTATTCATTTTTAGTATTTATAATTATTTTTAGTAGTATTAGTGAAGTTAGAGGT
>NW_007217369.1:0-16284 GCF_000164805.1 Carlito syrichta
TCCTAGGTTTTTGGCTGCGATTGTAAATGGGATTGAGTTCTTGATTTGATTCTCAGCTAGGTTGCTGTTGGTGTAGAGCAGTGCTAGTGATTTTTGTGTGTTGATTTTGTATCCTAAAACTTTACCAAACTAATTTATCAAGTCCAGCAGTCTTTTGGAGGAGTCTTTAGGATTCTCTAGGTATAAGATCATATCATCGGCATACAGAGATAGTTTGATTTCTTCTTTTCCAATTTGGATACACTTTATTTATTTCTCTTGCCTGACTGCTCTGGCTAGGACTTCCAGTTTTATGTTGAATAGTAGTGGTGAAAGTGGGCATCCTTGCCTTGTTCCAGTTCTGAGGGGGAAATGTATTCAACATTTCTCCATTCAAGATGTCACTGGCTGTAGGTTTGTCATAAATAGCTTTTATTATTTTGAAGAATGTTCCCTCTATGCCTATTTTGCTGAGGGTTTTTGTAATGAAGGGATGCTGGATTTTATCAAATGTTTTTTCTGCATCTATTGAAATCATTTGATTTTTGTTTTTAAATCTGTTAATGTAGTGGATCACATTTATTGACTTGTGTGTATGTTGAATCACCCTTGCATTCCTGGGATAAAACCCACTTGCTTGTGGTGTATTATTTTTATGTGCTGTTGAATTAGGCTTGCTAATATTTTGTTCAAATATTTAAAATGTTGAGAATTTTTGCATCTATGTTCAAAGGGGATATTGATCTGTAGTTTTCATTGACTCTTTCTGGTTTTGGTATCAGATTTATACTGGTCTTGTAGAATAACTTAGGGAGGATTCCCATCTCCTTAATCTTGTGGAATAGCTTCAGCAAAATTGGTACCAGTTCTCCTTAGAAGGTCTGGTAGAAAAACAGATGTGAGTTCACCAGGTCCTGGACTTTTGAGGCGGGGACTTCTAATTACTGTTACACCCACACTACTCATTATTGGTCTGCTCAGGTTTCTATTTCTTCCTGACTCAAGGTTGAGAGGTCGTGTATTTCCAAGAATTCATCCATTTCCTCTAGATTGTCTAGTTCAGAACATTGGCCTAGGAAAATACATTATGACTAAAAGATTTTTTGATTACTTCAAAAGCACAGGCAACAAAATAAATAAATGCATGGGGCTGTATTAAACTAAAAAGCTTCTACACAGCAAAGGAAACAATCAACAGAGTAAAGAGACAACCTGTAGAATAAGAGAAAATATTTGCAAACTATTCATCTGACAAGGAACTAATACTCAGAATATACAAGGGACTAAAAACTCAATAGCAAAATAATGATAATAATAATAATAATAATAATAATCCCATAAGAAAGTAGACAAAGGATCAGAATAGACATTTCTCATCTGCATAAGTTTTTAAGTGTATTGTTTAGTAGTGATGAATATATTCACATTATTGTGCAACAGATTTCTAGAACTAAATGCCCATTGAAAATCAGCTTCCCAGGCCAGGCTTGGTGGCTCAGCCTGTAATCTCAGCACTTTGCAAGGCCGAGGCAAGTGAATTGCCTGAGCCCGCAGGTTCGAGAACCACCCGGGGCAACTTGGCAAGACCTCGTCTCTACAATAAACCAAAAATTAGCCGGGCATGGTAGCGCGCACCTGTAGTTCTGGCTACTTAGAAGGCTGAGGCGGAAGGATCGCCAGAGCCCAGCAGGTCGAGGTTCTGGTGGCCGGGAGCATGTCACTGCACTCCAGTCTGGGCGACAGAGTGAGACTCCCACTCAAAAAGACAAAAAAGAAAAACGAAATCAGCCCCCATTTCCCCCTCCCCTAGCTTCTGGTAGCTACTATTCTACAGAATGTTTTTGTTTCTATGAATTTGATTACTCCAGGGGCCACATGCAAGTGGAATCATACTCATGTATTATGTGCCAATGGTTTCAAAACCCAGCAATTTTAGTCACTTACTTTCAGTAAAAGTAACTCTTATGATCTAAAGTACTTTAGAGACTGAAGTTAAAGTCACAGCAAGGGCTGCAAATACATGGAAAGACTAATTCATTCATTGCTTCTTTGAATATTTACTGAGTCCCTACTATGTTCCAGGCACTGTGCTAGTTGCTAGAAACAGAATAGGGTTCAGTACTGAAGAATGGTGTTTCACCATTAAAGAACTATGCTTCATCTAGTAGGTGGACATCTATCTACCAGTCTAAGTGTTGCCAGATAAAACTTATTTAGCTTCAAACAGTAGAAATTACATTTTTCCTTTCTTACCATTGGTTCGCCTATACTCACCTCTTTGTTTTGGAGTACTCCTATAAACCTCCCCGTTTGGCTTTAGTGGCAATATGCTTATATACTGGCCTTCAATCAGTATTTTTAAAAATTCTATGGGATTGAAGCTAATTCTGTTTTAAAAAATAGCTTCTGATATTAAGACAGGCCACCACATCTGAGTTAAGATAGTTAAAGGAGTCTGCTTGACTTTATGGATAGAAATACCAAAATCAGTAAAAACTACATCTTAAATTCGACTAGATTTGCTAGAAAGCCAAAGGAAGCTAATATGCAGAAAGGTTTTGAACAAAGACCATTCATTTAGGGTCCCAGAAACAGTCTCCCTTCCCTCCAGAAAAGAGGTCTAAATTTCAAATCAGTAAGAAAGACTGTATATTAAGAAAGATTTGGCTGTTACTCAAATGGATATATATATTTTTTTAGACAGGTGATCTTAAATTACACTAGTTAGCTTTAAAATGTTCTGGCAGCAGAAAATGAAATATGTGTTTCTCTTTCGAGAAGTATGAAGATGGTCCTTGGGGGTCAAAGTTCCTAAGAGTAGGATAGGAAAAAAGTTCAGGCTGCTAGTAACCATGCTGTGAAGAGAATTTTAGGCCTTGGTGTTGTCAAAATCTACTCCATAAATCAGTAACTTACCAATGTTAAAAGGCAAGAAACGATTCTGAAATAGGAAGAGCTCTTTTTTCTTCTGAAAAGACAGTACTTCATCACCAGTCTTCCTCAATTCCTTCCCTGACATCCCATCTCTCCAAAGAACCCACCATGGTAAATGAGAATGGAGGTGTGGAATTTATTTTTGTTGGTGATATCTTTGGTAATAAAATAAACGTAGAGTGTGCCAGTTACTGCTAGTTCTCTTTAGTTAATACTCGGCACCCTGAGGTTTCAATGAGAAACAAAGACGCATTATCATTTTGTAGCAGAAATTAAAAAACCAAGAAGCTAAGAAATGTGTTCAAATTTCACATTAATTCACTGCTGAGGCTGGGAAAGCACTTGACTAATGACTCTGTTTTCAGCTAATGTACTCTGACATAATCTTTCTCATAATTGAAAAACATACTTTTCTACCAACAGGTTATGATGGTTTATGCACTTCTAGGTTCAAAGAATAGCTGAGGTATCTGAATGGAAAGACAGGAGGCACCTGGGCTGAGACTCTGCAGAAAGACTTGGGAAGCACAGATAAAGAATACGGCCCATGGTGATTTTAAACAGAGGAGGGCTGGGTGGACCTAGTAATTTTTGGATTGGAATGTGCCTCCTTTTTCCCTTTTTCCCATGCTATTACTGCTTCATTAAATTCACTTATTCATGGCTCACTCTTCTTTCAAATGTAGTCTCTTCCACAACGTTCTCTTCAATTGCTGCATCTTCAGAGCCACTTCATCTGTTAATATCTTGTATATTTAATTTGTTGTCTATTCTCATTTGACACTTAGCATGGTGTCTTGTTAATATTTATCTTCTTTCCATATATATCTTCTTTACCAATTGGACAATAAGTCTCTTAAATGAAGAGATCCCCATCCTTAAAAAGAGGTTACCCTTCTCTTACTAAGCACATCAATTGACATGGAAGTTACTACTACCTCATTAGCTATAATTATTAACTACACTGCCACCACCACACACACATACTCTTCCTTACACCAAGCAAAATCTGTCTCTTGATAGCTGCTACCCGTTTGCTTCTGTGTTGAACTAACCTATAGGGTTACACAGAGTGTGTGGGCACAGTTTCTTTTTCATGGACACATCTTCATCTGCCTGAACCCTAGTCATGACTTCCCACCTGTTGTTCTCACTTCTTCAGCCAAACATTTGCAACTCTCTTGACTATTCCTCATATTCCATGATTTTTATACCTCTAACTTTCGTTCTTGTGACTTTCCATTGAAAATCCTTAAATTTGCTAAATATTTCTCTGCCAGTGTGCCCAGAACTAAGTTTGGCATTCCAAACTTGTTTGTTCATATATTCATAAATTTATTAATTCAACCAATAGTCATTTAGTGACAATTCTGTCTAGCATTGCAAAATGTATAGAAGAAACAACAGTAAGGAAGAGAAACATGGCCCCTGTTCACAAGGAATGTATAAAATATGGGAGATAAATATTTGACAGTGATTATGGAAATAATTTTTCAATGGTAGTAGTAGTTTTCGATGATGTGTGACTTATTACCACAAATGTAGAGGCTTAAAACAACACACATGTGTATCTCACAGTTTCTGTACATCAAGTGTCTGGGCTCAGTTTTCCTGGGTTTTTGCTTAGGGTTTCTTACAAAGTTGCAATCAAGGTGCTGAACAGGGCTGAGATCTTACCTGAAAGGTCAACTGGGGAAGGATCTATTTCAAAGCTCCCTCAGGTTATTGACAGAATTTTTTCCTTACAAACTGACCACAGGATTCATGGAAGTTTGAATCATCAAAGCCAGCAACAGAAAGAGAGACTCCAGCAACACAAGCTAGATTTATGCAGTCATGTATATACAGACTGTCACTGTTACAGTATTCTATTAGTTATAAACAAGTCACAACTCACACTCACATTCAAGTAAAAAGGATAACACAAAGGTCTGCTCACTAGGAGGTGGGAACCACCTTCAAATTCTGCATACCATAGTGGCAAACTGAGATAGTATTGTGAATGACAGGCTCAGAAATCTATGAAAGTAAATAGCCTATCCTAATGGAGAGAAGGAGTCATTAGTTTTTTGAGGGTGTAGTTTGTCTCATCTTAACTGGATTGCAGACTTACACAAATTGATCACAAGATAGGTACCATGTTTTATAAGGTCTGAAAATTAAGATCACAAACTCGTCCTAGAAAAAGGGTTACATACCTTACTGCTGAATACCACTATAGTCATCTTTGAAGTACTCCCCTTGGGAAGTTATGCACCGATGGCAGCATTTAGTCTACCTGTCAAAGCAATCTTAGATTTCTTCCTGGAATGGACATCAGAGCAGTTGTCATATTACCCTTGATGTCCTGACTGACATCAAAATGTCTTCCTTTCAATAGTTCCTTTATCTCCAGGTAAATTAAAAAGTCATTGGAAGCTAGATCAGGTGAGTCTGAGAATTAAGTTCACAGACTTGCCACTGTGCACTTATGTTGGCAGCACTGTACAAACAACTCTGTAAGGTTTCATAACTTTGGTATAGCAGGGTCTCACAGTTGTGTTTGTGTCGATGTGTGGCAATATCTTGATGGGCTGCATTAATTATTGTTGTTTCACATTTTTGTGTGCTCACGAGAATGTTGGAAAGATAAAGAAAAAAGTCACTGGGAGCCAGATCAGGTGAGTAGGGAGGATGTTCTAATACAGTTATCTGTATACTGGCTAAAAACTTCCTCATAGACAGTATTGTGTGAGCTGGTGCATTGTCGTGATGCAAGAACTCCTTTGGGGCCATTTTTGCACACACTTTTCTCATGCCAAGATTTTCAGTTAAGATTTTCCTAACTTTTTCTCTATTCATGTTTATTTGCTCTGCTATGCTTCTCACAGTCAGGCAATGATTTTGACGCACAAGTTGCCTGGGTTCACTTCCACTCTTGCCAAGTCTAACAAGAAGTTTAATGTTTGATCATTGCTCTAGTTCAAGTTCCAACATTCTTGTGAGCACACAAAAACATGAAACAACAATAATGAATGTAGCTCATCAAGACATTGCCACACATCAACACAAACACAAAACACAACCTATACCAAGACACTGCTTGTGAGACACTGCTATACCAAGGTTATGAAACCTTACTGAGTTGTTTGTACAGTACTATTAACATAAGTGCACTATGGCAAGTTCGCAAACTTAATTGTCAGGCCTTGTATACATTTGTTTTTACTTCAAGACACTTAGCACAAAACTACTCATGGGTGTTTAACAAATAACCATTAAGTTGACACCAAATGCATCAAAAGTTACTCAATGTGCCATCAAGATCAAAGTCACTCAACAGACCCTCAAAGACTTCTGGTATTCACGGATTTAGCACTGGGTTTGAATGACACAATAAACATCCAAAAATACATGCAAATAGCACCAGGTAGAGAAAAGCAGATCCCTTTGCCTAACTCAGCCTCTGGGGGTAGCTTTGCTGTACTCTACTCCTAACCATGTGAAGTGATATTTCAAGTAAAGGTATAATTGTCCTCTCTGACAAATGCTACCAAGGAGATATACAGTCCAGCAAGGTCTGCCACATAGTCTCTGAAGTTAAGAAAGGCAGCACCGAGGAGGTGACATTTAAGTCAAGACCATGGAGCTAGCTGGGCAAATATGAAGATTGCAAAGTAATAAGGAGGAAAGAGCTTCAAAAGTAAGGAAGAGAAAAGCAATAGGTGTTAAGCCTTATGGTGAGAATATCCTTGGTGCCCAGAGTGCAGGAAGTGAGGAGAGAAGGGGCTTGAGAAGTATGGTGGGATCCTATGACCCAAGGCCAAGTTTGGGACAACCACTTCTTTATTCCCTTCACATCCCCAGTCATATTCAAGAGTGTGGAGGAAATACAGCGATGTGAAAGGCTCATTCATTTTTTTTCCTTGTGATGCCTCTCACACAGAAAGTCGAAAGTTGTGGAAATTAACAGAGGCCCAGAATTAAAATCTTCCAGGGTATTAAATTGCCCACCAAGCAGCCTAGCCCATGGAAACCAATTCTAACCCTTCTATGTGGGGGCACTGAGGCATGTCTTAAGTCAGTAAATATATTAGAAGGTGCCAAATGACTAATGGAGTGGAAAGTCCCTAGAGCATCATTAGAAAACTGTGCACAAAATGCATTCCACAGGAGTCAACAGAGGCAGGACAGCATCATTATGCAGGCTTTCTGGTACTTATGAGAACACAAACCCTTGCATATTCTAATGTAGTATAATAAGCCTCTTGTGAACCCAAGCTCACAGGCTGATGCTTGCTTGGTATTGCTACCAATTATCATAACATCGTAAGTATCTGGGAAGGTTGTCTTCTTTAGACTCAACTCACTGCTGAGCCCAGAGCAGTGAAGGTGGAAAGGGACAACCTTCTAATCAGCTAGAGCAGCTGAATCAACTCTGGTGATAGATTTCACAGCTCTCACAACTGAAGTCCTGTGAGTAGAATATTGGCTGGAGTTTTGTTAACTCAAACAAATTAGTAAAAGAATCTCATGTGCTTTCCAATGCGATACAGCAAGATCTTAGGAGTCTCCACTGAACAACTGTCCAGACACTGGAATAGGCTATCAAATGTTATTATAGAATCTTCCACTCCTAGTGAGCAATCATCTATCATGAAGAATTTAGGAAGAGGCCTTAAAAGTAGAGGCTGGATTCAATGACCTCATAAAATTTCCTCTAGTTCTGGGTCCACACAAAAGTCAGTATATCTCAAGGTAGCTGTGCGATTAAGGAGGGACAATATTCCCACAAGATTTCACTGCCATTATACCAGGATTTATTTTAAAAGACTTTGAAAATGGACAAAGCAATAATTAAATAAGATGAAATGTTTTAAACCAATTGATCCCTTCAATTGTTTGAATGAACTCTTCTTACTTGGTATAGTCTCAGATTCAGCTTGGACCCAAAGGTGAGAAACTTGAGACTCAAAGGTATAAAGGGACAGATATTGGCTAGTGGCCAAATTAGGAAACCAAGGGCAATGGTATTCACTTAATGAGAGGTCACTTAATCCAATCTCCTAACCAAAGTTAGTGTGAGCACAGAAGAGCCCAGAGAGATCATAAAACATGTTAACAGTGGAATAAATAATTGGAAAATTCCTAGGACTCTCCGGGGTCCAACTTCAAGGTTATGTCCAAGGAGAATCAACATTCTCCATCTGCATTCTGAACTTCCTCAAACAGAGATAAGCAGAAAGTGAAAGGCAACTGAATCCCAAGTTAGGACAGAATAGAGTAGAAAAAAGGCATGTTACTGGCTGTAGATAAAAGTGTTGCAATATGTTAAGACAAAGGGGTGCAAGAGGGCTTTGTGATAGACCACCAGGAAAATGAGAATCTTTCAGTTTATAATTCAACATCCTCATTTTGATCATATCCACTCAGCCCAACACACGAAAGTACATTGGCATTAATTATAAGGTTGTTTTGCTAGTAATAACATAGCAAAATTTAAAAAACTGAATGACTCTGGCTATGGTCAGAAGCAAATGGCCATAATTTCCATCCACTTCTTGTATTTAAATGTAAATGAGGTAGTTTGTCTACAGTATTGAAATAAAAGCTGACTAGTTTTCCTTAGAGGATTTCCCAGAATGGAACAAGTTCACATGAACCAAGTTACTCAATCCACTCAGGACTGCCCACTTTGAGACAAGGGGATGGATTAGTGAGTGGTTATTCTGTTCTTGGGGTAGTGGAATAATCTAGTGAAGAATCTTCTTTCTTATTTTTGGCTTTTATGGTTTTCTAACACAACTTGTTTCTTCAATTGCTTCTCCACAGCAGCGAGCAATGTCCTGAATGTCTATACAGGACAAAGAGAGTAGTCTGCTCAGAGTCACACAGCTTGTAAATGTCAAGGCTGAGAAATAAAAGCATATATGACTCCGGAGTCAATGTTTCTTCCATCAAATGCAATCTCCTGAAATGGGTAGAAGTTCACGAACACATATGCATGAAGGCACATACACGCGTGTTTATGCATGCAAATATGCACATACATATCTAACAGTGGGTTCCCTCAGGACATAAGCTGAGGGTCACTGGTTATCTAGGGGGAAAAAGAACGTTAGAAGGCCATTTTAAAACACTCAAGAAGCAAAACATAAAAAGAATGGTATTCAAGAATAAAACTAAAACTACAGAGAGTAAGCCACATGTAAATAATGGCTGACACAGTCAATGAGCATCAGGAATGCGTTGGTGAGGTCTTCTTTTACTCTGAATTTCAAAGTACTCTAAGACAGTGACTCCCTAAGTGGCAATCAAAGGGGTAACTCCAGGGGACCAAGATTAGTCCAAAATGTACATGACACAAAGGCAGAAAGCAACATGCCACAGGTCATCAATTACATCAAGAGCCATAAAGGGATGTGGAGCCCAGGAAATAGAGGCCAATCTTCTTCTCACTGACTAGACAATGCTGTCTTCTGCAAAAATTCAAGGAGAGTCAGGACAACAAGAACACAAATGACAGAAAAGGCTTTAGGGGAAAGTACATAGCCTCATCAAAAAAGAAATAGTAGGAACAGTATTTTCTTGACTACGGGAAAAATGAACACACGAGAAGGATGAGCAGAAGGGGCGGTAGAGCCCTGGGGAAACAGGGCTGTGAGTGCCATCTCTGACATGATCTGACTCTCTAGAGTCAAGGGCTGGGAGGGTAAAGGGAAGAGACCATCTGCTCCACCCTCAAAACATCTGTTATAAAATAAGACTGATGGCATGTGTCATGTCAGGAGGATCTTGTGAAAGAAACTGCTGAGCCGTACATGATCTGAGCTAATGGAGAAGTCCCCAAGGTTTGGAGACCTAGATTCTAATCCCAATTCAACTGCCAATTTACTGTGGAACACTGGGAAACTGCTTAACCCTATTCTGTCTCAAGTTTTCCATTGGCAATGGGGCGGTAAAATAAACACTCTCGGGGATACTCCAAAATCACATTCTTGTATTCTTGATAGGTACAATATATCTACAAAGTCCTAAGACAGTTCCTCTTTTTTCCAGTTCAAATGGGTCTTTCCATTTCAGCCCAAAGAAGAGAAAACTACATTATTACACTTTCTGTTAACTTTCAGGGAAAAATCCAACAGATTAGTCAAAAGAGAAAATTTTAAGGAATGAAGAGAACTTTGCAAACATGATTAGATTACACATTTAGCCTTACGATGGGAGGAATGATATCCATTTGGGGTTTTGTTATATATATATATATTTCAGTGAACATCAGTTGATTTTATTGAGGCTTTGCTTTCAGTTTAGAATGCAGGGGAAACACTTATGGCAAGGGGCGGGGCTCCACAGTCCACAGGGACTCTTTGCAGGGATAACTGTGGGGTGTGATTTGTTTATTTGAAATTCTGAAGGCTTTCTCAAAACCAAGGAAAAGTATCAGAAAGTTTTACAGTTGAGCACAATGGCATCAAGAGAAAAAGGTGAAGATTCAGAGGCATAATTGCAAGCCTGGTTATCTGGTAGAAAAACAAACCACTGACTTAAGTCATTATGCACATCTGGTAAGTCTTCATTGGTCCCATCTATTAAAGCTCACCTCTGTCATTTTTCCCCTGGAGGAAGTAAAGACTGGTATAAGGGACAGTAAGGAAGTCTTGACTGTGGGGATAAATATCATTATTGAAGTGTCTCAGCACCTTTTTTTACTGGGCCTCCTTTTAAGTGTATTCAGTTCTTCTGGTAAAAAAACTTAAGTCCTACTGTTTCAGAAAACAGTACATACTGCATGAAGTTAGGGCAGTAGCCAGGTGAGCAGCAGGCCAGATCTGGGCACCCTCACCAGCTTTTAGGTGAGGATGACTCACACTCCTGACTAAGACCCATCTGACAAATGAGTGATGTCTGGCCATTTATTGGTCATGTGACATGAGGCATGTTCTTGGACCTCAAAGTCCTATTTCCTTGTCTGTTTTTTTAAACATGTTTTTAATTTTAAAATTGTGGGGTACAGTTAAGGGTTAGGTATACAAATATGCATCGTTCAGGCACCCTTGTGAATAAGGGTGTCCTCCCATCCCCAGACAGATATTGACTACCATTAATCCCACCACCCTTGCCCACCCTGCCCCCCCATAGATTCCCACCACTGTCAATCCTTTTCTATAGTATTATGCTAGATGTTCAAGGTCCACTTATGAGTGAGAACATGTGATACTCAGATATTTGTTGCTGTGAAAGATCGCTCAGTATTATAGATTCTAGTTCCAACCAAGTTGCTGTGCAATTCATGAATTTGTTCTTTTTTATAGCTGCATAGTATTCCATTGTGTATATGTACCACATTTTTTGATTCCAGTTCTCTTTTGATAGACAGCATGGTTGGTTCCAGGTTCTTGCTATTGTGAACAATGCTGCAATAAACATTCGTGTGCAGGTATCTTTTTCATAGAGTGATTTGAGTTCTTCAGGGTGTATTCCCAGTAGGGGGATTGCGGGGTCATATGGGAGGTCAATATTTAGAGCTTTTAGGAATCGTCACTATCCCCATGCACAAAAATTAACTCTAAATGGATCAGAGACCTAAATGTAAAACCTCAAACCCTAAGAACCTTAGAAAATGCAGGTCACACCCTTATGGAAATTGGAACTGGCATTCAATTCCTGAACAAAACCCATAAGAGATAAGATAGACAAGTGGGACCACATTAAACTGACAAGCACGTGGAAAGCCAAAGAAACCATCAAGAGAGCAGGGAGACAGCCCACAAGTTGGGAAAAAGTATTTGCCAACTCCATGTCTGACAAAGGCCTAACATCTTGGATCTACAAGGAACTCAAACGTGCTGAAAAGAAAAAAAAACAAACAACCCCATTGCAAAGTGGGCAACAGATATGAACAGACACTTCTCAAAAGAAGACATATGAGCAGCCAACAGACACATGAAGAAATGTTCAGCCTCACTAATCATCAAGGAGATGCAAATTAAAACCACACTGAGATACCACCTAACTCAGGTCTGAATGGCAATTATCAATAACCCAAAAAATAACAGATGCTGGAGAGGATGTGGTGAAAAGGGAACACTTCTACACTGTTGGTGGGAGTGTAAACTAGTGCAATCTCTGTGGAAAGTAGTGTTTTTTGTTTTTTATTTATTTTTTTAGACCAAGTCTCGCTAGGTTACCCAGGCTGGTCTCAAACTCCTAAGCTCAAGTAACCCTCTCACCTCTGCCTCCCAAAATGCTGGGATTACAGGCATGAGCCACCACACCCTGCAAACATTTTGTTATACTTAAAATCACATATTCAGTATTCGCTAATGAATTTCACAGGCAGAGTCCATGTTGCAGGTTATACAGTATAACAGTCTTCCAGTTTTTCCAGCTATGGATTTCCTTGGAAGGAAGAGTAAAGAATGGATCATTACCATCTGCTGGATTCTTTATGCTAACAAATTGTGTTCTACTGAAACTGGATATATATATATATATATATATAATTTCTTTTTTGAGTTGGAGTCTCACTCTGCCACCCAGAGTGGAGTGCAGTGGCCGCTCCCAGCCACCGCAGCCTCGACCTGCTGGGCTCCGGTGATCCTTCCGCCTCAGCCTTCCAAGTAGCTGGAACTACAGGTGCGCGCTACCACGCCCAGCTAATTTTTGATTTATTGTAGAGATGAGGTCTCGCTGTCCAGGCGGGTCTAGAACCCGCGGGCTCAGGCAATCCACTCACCTCAGCCTCCCAAAGGCACGGGATTACAGGCTGAGCCACCAGTGAACTCATAATGAAATAAAATAAAATAAATTGACTGAACACTTATTTTGTATTTTCAATTCCAGGCAGCCAACCCTAGAGGAGCTGGCAATCTTATAAAAGAGAAACTGTTCATCGTTATCATTTCTAAAACAAAGAAAGAAATTAAAGCACTTTAATTCGTTTCAAACCTTACCTCTGATTGGTCTTAAATAGTCTATTTTTCAGTATGAAACAGATAAATTTATCTAAAGTGGAGGATCATTTTTCAATCAAGAGCTACTTACTCATGGAGAAGAAGGTGGGAACAGGAAGTGGTTCTATTGACGAATTTTTGTTTGCTTTGTTTATCACGGAAACCAGATGAAGTTTAGTGGTCATAGTGTCCAAAATATCACCCTTAAATTCATCCCTTTGAGATAACTGCTGTTCCCTTTGGGCAACAAATTTTAAAATGCAAATATCCCTGAAAGAAGCAGCATATTTAAATAAAATTATTTTAGTATAAGTTACTCTACTAGATGGCTTTAACATTCAAGTAAAGCCTGGAGGAACATGGTTTGAGTGCACTGAACATAAAAGTGAGCCTGACCGCGGACTGACAATGGACTGAAAGGGAGAAGATGCATTAAACAACGAGGACTGTGAGAAGGTCTCAGGTGTCATTCCACTCCTTTGCCTTTTCCTGCGTGTCAACCTTGAGAAGCTTGGCAAGGTGATGGGCATTATGATGGAAGAAGACGGGATGCCAAAAGGGGAATTTCACTCCAAATCCACTTGTATGTTCCCTGCAGCACTATTCACAAGAGCCAAGATGTGGAATAAACCTATGTGCTTATGTGCCCATCAATAGATGAATGGATAAAGCGTGGTATGTATGTATTTATGTATATATATTATGTATATATCATATATTTATGTGTATATTTATACATATATGGAATACTACTCAAACACAAAAGGGAAGCAAATACTGCCATTTATGACAACATGGATGAACTTGGAGGACATTAAGTAAAATAAGCCAGGCACAGAAAGACAAAAATACCTACATGTTCTCACTTGAGTTCAAAAAGTTGAACTCAAGGAAGCAGAGAATAGAACGGTGGTTTCCAGGGCCTGAGGGGCAGATGCAGAGAATGGGGAGATGTTGGTCAAAGGGTACAAAATTTCAGTTACACAGAATGAATGTCTTGCCGATTGATTGTACAGCAGGATGATTACAGCTAATAATAATGTATGATATACTTTAAAATTGCTAAGACAGTAGATCTTAAATATTCTCATCACAAAAAATGGTAACTATGTGAGGTGATAGATATGTTAATTAACTTGATTGTGGAAATCATTTCACAATGTGTACGTATAGTAAAACATCACATTCTACATTATAAATGTATGCAATTTTTATCTGTCAATTATACCTCAATAATGTTAGGAGAAAAGAAAAATGCATACATAAAAAAATAGTACTAGATAACTCTAATGTTCTTCTAGAGCAGTGCTGTGCAGTAGAAACACAATGTCAGTCACAGAAGTAATTTAAAATTTTCAAGCAACCACATTTTCAGAAAGCAAAAGAAAGCAGGACATTAATTTTAATGTTGTATTTTATTTAACTCAATAAATCAAAAATAGTTTCATTTCAATATGTTACTATATACAATTATTAAGGAGACAATTTGCATTCTTTTTCAAAATAAGTCTTTGAAGCCTGGTGTGTACTTAGAGCACACTCCAATTTGGATTCTAAATATTCATTGGAAATAATTTACCTGTATTTAGATCTCATAACATTTATAGTAGATACATCAGACCTATACACAAGTAGTTCTAAACATATTTCAAAGTTTTCCGATAATTTAATCAAGTATAAATTTGAAAACATAAGTTGCACACAATTACTTTCATTCAAAACTCTTTTCCTCAGTTGCACTATCCATTTCAGGTGTTAAAAGCCATGTACAACTATTCTATTGGACAATGCAAATCTAGGATGTGAGAAATGGGGGCCAAAGGCTTAGTGTTTGAGCCACAGATGCATGGGGAGTATGCCTACGTTCATTTTGCCTTTTTAGGAGCACAGACTATGTTGATACACCTGGCTAACCATTGCATACATATTATCCACTAGTCCCAAAGCAACAATATCAGTAGATAATGTGGATCCCCATAACACCAGCCCTACTGTTTGTAAAAACAACTGTAACACAAGCTCCATGAGGGTAGCATCCAGCACAGATTTAACCCACTGTGTCCCGCCCTGTGTCTGGCACAAAATAAGCATACAGCCAATTCTTGTCAAATTACTGACTGCTCTCCCAGATGTGAGACTCTTTTTCACATGCTTTAGGTTATAAGCATTGTTCACACTAGGCAGCACTTACTTTTTCAGTCAACAGACTGTGAGCTCATGACCATATCTATGATGGGCATGTCTACTCTGCCTCCTAAAATACATGCCTACAAACTAATACTGGGTATTTCTTAAGTTTGGTTCGCCTGTTAAAATGTAAATACTCATCAAAACTGTGATGCTGTACAAGTCTCTTAAAGCAGCTGAGGCGGACCTTGAGCAAGGCAGACACTAAGCATCTGAAAAAAGAAGAGAAGAGACACTACTAAAGGTAGATAAAGGAAGGTAGAGGCATGAAAGTCAAACAGCACCCCCTTCACCATTTGGCCCTCAGCCAGCACTGATGGCATATAATACTTCATGTGTGCCTTGTACAATACTTCACACTTCCTGGGTGGATATGGCCAGATATTTAGAATAAAAAATAATTATTCTCAATAAGATGACTAAAATAAAAATAATAGTATGTGTTGGTGAGAATGTGGAGAAATTGGAACCCACCTAAGTTGCTGGTGGAAATGCAAAATAGTGCAGCCACTATGGAAAACACCATAGTAGTTTCTCAGCAAACCAAATATAAAATTATCATATGACCCAGTATACTAGTCAAACAGCTATCTGGAAATCCCTTAGCCTAGTCAAGTTGACACATAAAACTTATAATCACATCCAGAAACTCCACTCCTTAAATATGCACCCAAAGGAATAAAAAACAAGTGTCAAATTAAAATGTGCGCATAAATGATCACAAGAGCAGAAAAGTGGAAACAACCCAAATGTTTACCAATAGGTTAATGAACAAACAAAATACAGTATATCCATACAATGGAATATTATGCACCCATGAAAAGGAATGAAGTGCTGAGTATGCTACAAGAATGTTTGCTAAGAGAAAGAAGCCAGTTACAAAAAGCCACATATTATATTATTCCATTTACAAGGGTGGGGGGAACATAAAAAACTCAGAATGTGTTTATAAAAAAACTATATATTTATTCTTACATGTTTAAAGATCAGTCACCTTCAAAGTCCTCTCTGTTTGATGCAATACACCTATCAAAATGCTTTTTCTGCTGCTCAAAGCAGTTTTTTTATAATCAATATTTTTTATTATGATATTGTGGGGTACAGTTAAGGGTTAGGTATGCAAATATGTTTTGTTGAGGCACCCTTGTTGATAAGAGGTGTTTTCCCATCCCCAGACAGATATTTGCTACCATTAATGCCATCTCCCTCCCCCCCCCATAGTTTCCCACTACTGTCAGTCATTTTCTTA
>NW_007217369.1:16928-22134 GCF_000164805.1 Carlito syrichta
CTGTTGGTGGGAGTGTAAACTAGTGCAACCTCTGTGGAAAGCAGTGTGGTGATTCCTAAAAGCTCTAAATATCAACCTCCCATATGACCCCACAATCCCCCTTCTGGGAATATATCCTGAAGAACTCAAAACAGTTTTTGAACTCATCAGCTTTGATGTTTTTCAGTGATTCTGCCATTTTTTGTTTCACCCACTCCACTTTGAGTACTTTTTTTCACCCAGTGAAACAAACAGACAAACCAACAAAAAAATAGCTTGGGAAAAGATGAGGTGAATAGGGAGGGTAAGGCATGGGGATCATACCATTTGGGGTCAAAAACTGCTCAACGCTCTGCATGGTGTGGGCAAGTGTGCTCATAAATCACCTATCATGAAATGGGCAAACATGTTGAAAGAATCTCAAAACAAGAAGAAAAAAAAAACACTGAAACCAAACACTGTTTCTCACAACAATGCTAGCCAATACACTGATTCCTATGGGTTCCTAGAACACTTACCCAGCGGGGGAAACCAGTAATACAAGGGGTCTGCCCTCCAAAAGATAATATCATGGGTTTTTTGTTTGTTTGTTTCTTTGTTTTGCTTTGTCCCGCCTCGTATATCAAATATTCACAACAGGTAATTTCATAGAGACCAAAGGGAGATTAGTAGGCTTTAGGGATTGGGTAGAGGATGAAATGGAGAGTGACTTTTTACTGAGTGTAGGGTTTCCTTTTGGGACAATAAAAATGTTTTGGAACTAGATAGTGGTAATTCCCACACAACATTAAGAATGTACTGAATAACAATAAATTGTATATTTTAAAATGATTAAAATGGTAAATTCTATGTTATATCTATTTTATCACAATTTTTTAAATGTCATGTAATTTTCATCTTTAATTCTGTTTATGTAGTGAATCACATTTATTGGCCTGCATATTATATCAAACCACTCTTGCATCCCTGGGATAAAATGCACTTGGTTATGGTGTATTTTTGTGTGTGTTGTACAATCCAGTTTGCTAATATTTTGGTGATCATCTTAATAGACACAGAAAGAGTATTAGATAAAATCCAACATCCCTTCATGATAAAAACCCTCAGCAAAATAGTTATAGAGGGAACATTCCTCAAAATAATAAAAACTATATATGACAAACCTACAGCCAATGTCATCTTGAATAGAGAAAATTTGAACACATTCCTCCTCCTAACTGGAACAAGACAAGAATGCCCACTTTCACCACTACTATTCAATATAGTACTGGAAGTCCTAGCCAGAGCAATCAGACAAGAGAAAGAAATAAAATGTATCCAAACTGGAAAAGAAGAAACAAAATATCTCTTTATGCCGATGATATGACATTATACCTAGAGAATCCTGAAGACTCCTCCAAAAGATTTCTGAACTTGATAAATGAATTTGATAGAGTTTCAGGTTACAAAATCAATACACAAAAATCACTAGCACTGCTCTACACCAACAGCAACCTAGCTGAGAATCAAACCAAGAATTCAATTCCATTTACAACAGCAGCCAAAAAGCTTCAGTACTGAGGAACATGTTTAACCAAGGAGGTGAAAGATCTCTACAAGAAGAACTGCAAAACTCTGATGAAAGAAATTATAGAGGACACAAACAAATGGAGAAACATCTCATGCTCATGGGTTGGAAGAATCAGCATTGTTAAAATGACCATATTACCCAAACTGATGCACAGATGCAATGCAATCTCTATCAAACTACTAATGTTATTTTTCACAGAATTAGAAAAAAAATCCTAAAATTTATATGGAACCAAAAAAGAGACAGAATAGCCAGAGTGATCCTAAAGAAAAAAACAAAACTGGAGTCATCACATTACCTGGCTTCAAACTATAGTACAAGGCTGTATTAACCAAAACAGCATGGTACTCGTACAGGAGCAGACATATGGACTGACAGAACAGAATAGAGAATCCAGAAATAAACTCAAATACAGCCAATTTATCTTCAACGAAGCAGGCAAAAACATACACCAGAGAAAGGATAACCTATTCAACAAATGGTGCTGGAAAAATTGGATAGCTACGTGTAGAAAAATGAAACTTGATCCCTAACTCTCCCCATATAAAAACTTAATTCAAGATGGATTAAAGACTTAAACATCAGACCTGAAACCATAAAAATCCCAGAAGAAAATATAAGAAAAACTATTTTGAATATCGACCTAGGCAAATAATTTTTGGCTAAAATCACAAAAGCAAATGCAACTAAGACAAAAATAAACAAGTGGGACTTAAACTAAAAAGTCTCTATACATTAAAAGAAATAAACAGAGCAAACAGGTAACCTACAGAATGGGAGATGTTCACAAACTATACATCTGACAAAGGACTAATATCCAGAATCTACAAATAATTCAAACAAAGCATCAAGAAAAAAACAAGTACCCCCATTAAAAAGTGGTGAAATTATATGACCAAACATCTCTCAAAAGAAGATATGCAAATGGCCAACAAACACATGAAAAATGCTCAAATTAGGGAAATGCAAATTAAAACCACAATGAGAGAACACTGTACACCAGTCAGGATGGCCATCATTTAAAAATTGAAAAGTAATAGATGCTGGTGTGAATGTGAAACAAAGGGAACACTTGGTGCAAGTTGGTGGGAGTGTAAATTAGTACAATCTTTGTAGAAAGTGGTATGGAGATTTCTCAAGCAACTAAAAGTAGATCTACCATTTGATCCAGCAATCCCACTACTATCCACCCAAAGGAACAGAGGTAAATATATATTTTTTTAAAAAACCACGTGCACCTGCATGTTCACAGCACAGTTCACAATTACAAAGATCAGTGGTTAATGAAAATGTGATATACATACACTAATGGAATACAATTCAACTACCAAAAGGAATAAAATGATGTATTTTGCAGCAACCTGGTTGGAACGGGAGAACATCATCCTAAGTAAACTAACTCAGGAATAGAAAACCAAACACCACATGTTCTCACTTAAAAGGAGCCACAAAGACATAGATAATGGTATAATGGACACTGGAGACTCACAAGGGGGAGAGTGGGGAGGGGTGGAGCAATGAAAAATCACCTATCTGGTACAATGTGCAAAAGTGGGCGGTGGGTAAGCTTAAAGTACAGACCCAAACTACTTGCACTCCCCAAAGCTATTGAAACAAAAAAGAAAAGAAGTAAAATAAATAAAAGATGTTTGTAAAACCAAAAAAAAAATCAAATAACAAGAATTATAAGAAGGATTACATTTATTTTTTGCTCAAAAGGAGATGAAATTTTTATAAATAAGAGGTTGAACCCATTCTTCTTTTCTTTCTTCCTTCTTTTTGGATTTTCTTCTTTCACCTTCTTTTCTAAGTGCTATAATGTTAATATGTGTCCCTACAATTCCTTTGTTTGAATTACAGCGAGTAGGTTCCATAATCAGGAACCTTTTAATTTTTTTTGTTTTATTTAATGGAATTGAACCTACCAGTAGAAGTCACATTATTTTCAGCAAACTTTCATTTTAACAGTTTCTGCCCACTATGTGGCAAAAACTGTACCAGGCACTTTATATACACTCTCAATCAACTTAGGGGTCAGAGATTTTAAAATTAGAAACAGCTACAACATTGCTTAAGATTTATTTTTCACAGGAGAAAAGTCATTTAGATGTACTAAAGGTGCAAAACTAACAAAACAAATCTAGTTCAATTCTTTGCTTTCATCTTGATTGATGGATTCATTCATCACTTAAATGAAAACTTATTGAATACCTACTATGTCTGGCCCTGCCTGTGATGGTAAAATGGTATAATGAAGTTTTTCCTGAAGTTGATTTTGATTGGACATTAAGAGTCATATTGCTGATTAAGCAAACATAATATTAGCCTATTAATTAATAGGAAGAACTAACCAGAAGAGCGTGTTTAAACCACTGGGTGTGTGGGAGGTAAGTAGAAATAGACAAGACCATTTCATACATTTCTACTTTTTTTTTTTTACTGCTTTTTTTAATACAATACACTGAAGTCCCACTATTACACCGTGTTAGTATGTGTAGGGTAGGGTAGGGACATGGAAATGTTTGGTAATAGTGAGTTTATAATTCACCAAAGTGTTTTTAGTACTGCCAATGATTGAATGCCATTGGACCTGGTCCAAGGTGCGTTATGCCAAATTCCATGCTCTGTACTGTATAAAGAAGCTGCCTGACGTTTGGAGGACCATATGTCATGTTCTGGTTCCAAATCCTCTACTATTATTGTGTAATACAAGATCTTTCAGACAAGAAAAAAAAATGAGTTGACTCAAGTTTTGTCTACTGCTTCTGATACCCAGGAGTTTGAGATATATGTTGAGAGGAAAAGGCACAAGAAGAATTTTTTTTTAAGTCTCACACATGCATCACTGAACCTGAAATACAGAAATACTGAAAAAAGCAGTAACCACAAGTTCTTGGGGGGATAAGGCTGGGCTGCAAAGACAGTAAAAATTTCATAAAAGAAACACATGGAACACACCCCAAATCTGAGAGTTCTGCTCAGTGGTGGAAGCTTCTGATAAGTTTCTCTACTCTTGCTTTTTATTTATGATTTATGATCACAACTATGAAAATGAGATAGTTAGTCAAACAACGTAAAAATGATAAGCTGTTGTTGAATGACCGAACAAGAGGAAAGGTGAATTGTAAAGGGTTGGAAAGAGCGAGGGCTCTGGAATTTGCAGATCGCCTGGTGGTACTTTCGGATACCCTTACCCTCTATTTTTACACAAACTGAGTGGGAGGCCCTAGTACATATATTTGTCATTTCTGTTTATCAGTTAACCTTCGCTACACCCCTTCACTTAAGAGACACTTGTGTATACATAAAACTGTCAGACCTAAATAAAAGGCTTAAAATGTGTAAGATTAGAAAAATCATTATCAGATCATTAGAAAAATAATTATTAAAATTATTAACTTACTGTGGTGAGACAGCATGTTTGCTTTCTTTGTCTCATTGGATAGTTAACATAAATAATTAGAAATTTTTTCATCATGTATTCTTCTGATATGTGTGCATTCATACTAATATTTTCTAGGTGAATATGGTTCATGAATGACACTGTCAGTAAATTAATTTTGGCAGTAGACTTAAACTGCCAATCCTACATGAAAGGCAAATTAAAAACAACAACAGGCCCCAATTTTTATAGCCTGTTGGATGCCATAAAAATCT
>NW_007217369.1:22154-165443 GCF_000164805.1 Carlito syrichta
AATCCCAATCTTCATACCAGCAGTTAGCTTCTTTGCACTTTTTAAAATTCAAAATCCTCATCTCCATGTGCAGTGCACCTGGTTAGCTAGCTAACTTCTGACTGTGACAGTAAGCCTGCCTAATGGCACTTGTATAAACAGACACTTCATTGTGATTGTCTTCTGAACGAGGCTCATCCAAAATGGGAGTATTACTACAGACATGCCCCTTCTTCATTTAGGCAAACAAGTAGCGGTGTCCTCAGAGGATAAAGGTCTCCCAGGCTCTTTTTGCAAGGGGGAGAGAGGCATTCTTTTACTGTTGCAGTAGAGGAGAGGAGGAAAGAGGGCTTTTCTCAATAAATATACTATGTATAGGAAAACCTGAATACTGAAACAAAATTGAAGAGGGAGCACATTTATCAATGGCGGGGGTTGGGGTGGGGGAGATTTATTCAAATATTAAACCTCTCGGCTTACTTCTGTTGTCGTTGGAAATACTTGTATTTTAATACCCTTCCATTCCAGCGTCTCCTCTTACTGAATGTGAAGGAAGTTTCTACTCTGTGCTCATGATTATGCTGTCAGCTAAATGATCAATCATGCTATCGCCAATTTTACATTGAGACTTCACGGCAGGGTGAAATCAGAGAATAAAATGGCTGTGGGGGAAGAATTTGTTTAAATACAGCTAGTTTGGAGAACTGGCAGAATGGTAAGGAAAATGATGGAAAACATATGAAGTGTAAATGCATCTATCTTTAAGGCAGATCCATTTCAAAGCTTTCCACAGCATGGAAGTCATTGTGTGATGCATCTGAGTGTTTAGACTAGTAAAATACTGTAATCGGGTTGTGACCAAATGCCAATATTTCAGTCCATCGGCTGTGGGGACTGATTTGTATTTACTGCATATCTCTAAGCAATATGAATACTCTGAAGGCTACTTATGAAATGAAGCTTGATTTTATATTTACAACCAGAAAAATGTTTTAAGAAAGCCCAACAGTCCCAAATTCCAAGTAAGAGAAATAAAGGAGATCAAAATGAAGCCCTGTAATATTTTTGAACAAATGATGTCAGAATCTATTCGTACATGTGGAGTCCCATATGCAACACAGGAGCTGAGAGAGAGAAGGAACTCTAAGTTATAAACATAATCAACAGTGGTTTGGAAGCAAAATATTCTGGAAAAAGGCAGGCAAGCCTGGGTTATGATTCAGAATTGAACCTCTTTAATTTAATTTCAACAAGCAAGCAAAACTTACTTCTTTTAATATTGATATTACATTTAAATGCAAGTTTTGAATGACTGTTCTCTAAAGATCCAGCTGATGGTAATGATCTACTATTACAAGGGCAGATCAAGCTTGCTTAAAATCAATCATTTAAACTCTGTCTTTGTAATACATTCATGATACAAACAATCCTTTCTTCATGCAAGGCCTGCTATTAATTCTAATTCTAATCTTACAGTGCTCTCTACTGGTGATAAACGATGCGAACCCTCATCAGATATCGAAAGGCCTAATTAACTTCTCATCTTAGGCTCACATTACTATTCGAATCCATTGTGGCATCTCCTAATTCACCACACAGGGTGACTGGAAGCCAAGGTGCACCAAAAACCTCCCTTCTGAAAGGAGGCAGAGAGACATCGATCCTGCATCTCTGCTGTGAATCATTGCGCCCAAGAGAAAAGGGCTCTAGTTTTGAAACAGGAACATGTAGGTATGCCACCTACAAGGCAGGTCGAGTATAAAATGCTGAATAAGGGATTGAGAACTGGGTTGGAGTCCTTCCTGGCTTTAGGTCACAATAGCCTACGACTTTGTGTAAGTCATTTTACCTTTTTAAGCTTCCAGTTTCTCATCAGCAAAATGTGAATAATAATTCCTACCCTGCCTATTTCATTGGGCTGTTGTATCAAATGAGATCATAGGTAAGGTAGAACTTTATAAAAATTATATTATTTTCATTATCATTACAGTAAAAAACTCTATTTTCTTCAGATCAATAAGCTTTAAACATTTTAAGACTTTTTAAAACATAATTTAACATGGAACTTTAATAAATAGAGTAGATTTATTAGTAGAGTTTTATTGTATAAGTTCAAATGTATAATTGTTTACTTATTAGCAAGTCAGTTAATTTTTTTTAAATTGCCTGTATATATGAAAAATTTTGAAATCTGAGGTCATGGTGGTCAATTGCGCCGACATTTGCCTCAATATCCAATTTTTTTCTGGACTTCCTTTTTTTGCGTACTATAAGAAAAATCGTTATTCATATAGGCAAATAGTTGTAAATGATATATATTTTTTAATTTCCTCAGAATTTCAGTATATTATATTTAGCTAAAATGATGTAGAAGCTTGAACAGCAAGTGGTAATAATAATAACTACTGCTTATAACTATTCCCTGTGCACCAGGTATTTCTCTAAGGACTTCACATATATTAACTCATTTAATTATTTTAAGAATCTGATAAGGTATTGTGTCTAAAGTCTCTATTTTTTTTACAGATAAGGAAACTGAGACAAAAAGAGAGTAATAAATCTACTCAAGGTGACACAATGAAATCTGGTGCCGGAATCTGTGTTCTTAACCACTTCAGTATGTTGCTTTTCAAAAACTGAGTCATCAACATTTAATAACTGATAGAAATCCTTATCTAGAACATGATACCTAGAACATGCTGCCTTACCTAGAACATTTGGAGTAAAACAATGAATGGCGGTCTCAACCAGTTTAAATATGTATTATTTGGCAAAATTTCTTTACTAATATATCTTGTTCTCAACATCATTTTAAAAAGTTGTGAGATACCTAAGTGCCTATCTGTCAGGTATAGCCAAATTTATTTTTTGTCCCATAATGACTCCAACTTTTGGTTTTCATTTCTTTTCTAAAACTACAGCCATAATCCTGGTAACATTAGAAGCATATATTGCTAGATTAGATTTCTTCTGCTTATTAAAAAACAGACAAAACGATCCCAAGCTTGTTTCAGCCCTAACTACGAAAATGGTATTTTATTACCATAAGATGTATTGAATTTTCCCTTGTTTTTATTGTATAACTGCCTCTTGCACCTGGAGGAGAGTGTGTATCTGGGCCTTACCTGATGTTTAGTTATCGGTCCCAGCACACGTGTGTTGCAGTACTGACCTCATCTGTAAAATTCCTTGTTTAGGAACATATGCAACCTTGAAATGTTATCCCTTCTTAAACTTAATTTTAGTTCCTCTCAATCAAGGACTACACACACACACACACACACACACACACACACACACACACACACACACACGAGTTTTTTTGCAAGGTCTGCAACAAAGAAAATATTCTGCAGACAGCACAAGTGAGTGAGCTGATCTGCTCTGAGTTACTTCACAATGTTTCCTGCTTGAACCCTTCCTTTCACTCCTAAAGTGACCACAAAGAATCAGATGGGGCAGCTTTAGAAGGTAGGACCATCCCTCCCTTCTCTGGGTATTTAGAAAGTCAATTTAAATTCCACTGTAATATTTTGGCAATTATTAACAACAAGTTTTTAATCAGAGGAAAAGAGAAATATATGTAATATTTTAGAACTGATTAGATTAAAAGTACTTTCTTGGCTTAGCAACATTAGGAATTATTATTTATAATTTAGCATGCTTATAAAATTACATTTGCTTTATTTACAGATTTGGAACCCCAGAAAAATAAAGAAATTATAGGAAAATATATTATCTGGTAATAAAATAATTCATCATAATTAAGCCTTTCCTTCTTTATCTTTCTACTCCCTACCCCCTAGCCTGTACATTCCGAAGAGCAACAACATGAAAATACTTTAAATTCTAAATTTTGATTTAACAAAAACCAATATATTTTCCACCTGCTCTATTTGATTAATTGTAAATATGTGACAGTTTTAATTAAAAATGTATGCCTCATCTTTGCATGTTTCTGACAACTCCTGTTTATGAACTTTGCAATAAAGTTTGTAACACACATAAAATGAGGGATTGACACTATGTGATCTTCCTAATCACCAAATTAGAGCCAGAACTAGGAGTACTACTCATTAGATTAGTTACTAGTGTGTGTTTTTTTTTTAAAAAGGTGTGTGTAAATTTTTTTTTTTTTTGAATTGGAGTCTCACTCCATCGCCCAGACTGGAGTGCAGTGACCGCTCCCGGCCACCGCAGCCACGACCTGCTGGGCTCCGGCGATCCTTCCGCCTCAGCCTTCCAAGTAGCCGGAATTACAGGCATGCGCTACCATGCCCGGCTGATTTTTTGATTTATTGTAGAGATGAGGTCTCGCTGCCCAGGCGGGTCTCGAACCCGCATCCTCAGGCAGTTCACTCACCTCAGCCTCCCAAAGGCGCAGGATTACAGACTGAGCCACCGGGCCCGGCTAGGTTATATATTATTAAAACACACTAAGATTACTAGTTAACACTTTCATTCATTTTGACATTTCAAAATATTCTAAAGTAAAAAATGTCCTTTTTCTCAAAATATGAACTCTTAGATGTTGATTGTCATCAAGCAGAAAAATCTCAGGTGAATGATATGCTGGGACTTCTTCGACATGTTCAAGTAAGGAAGGAAAATATGTAAGACCACGGTAGGTCCAAACAGGGACTGATCCAACTGCATTCCCCCTACTGGAATTATACCCAGAGGAACTCAAATCATTCTACAAAAAGGACAACAGCATGTGCATGTTTATTGCAGCACTATTCACAATAACAAAAACATGGAACCAACCCTACTGCCCATCAAAACGGGACTGGATTTTTTTTAATGGGATACATATATACTTGTTGTCTGTAAGAGCAGCAAGTAGTTTGATGTCCTAAGTTGAAGGGAATTCTTGAATGCAGGGCTTGGTACAGGACGGCGTCATTATCCAGGTATTAAAACATAGATAGCCAAGTGGGCAGGTATTCAGGACAAAACTAGTTCCAGTGGGGAACTCAAAACCAAAACATGAACTCAGGCGAAGAGACTGGACCAACATGGAAGAAGTGAAAGAATGTTTTTTGGTGAACTCATGAGGGAAAGGAATACCACCAAGGACATGAGAGGTTCAGGGTCCATAGAAGTGAAGCTAATTCCAGAACCCAGCAGCCACAGGGATCTTTAGACTCTGCTCAGATTGCAGGTTCAAAACTGGACAGGACTTTAGCCTTCAAACTTCCATAGATAGGTGCAAAAAGACATTTCCTTCCGAAAGGTGATAACAATAGGACATTAGACACACACATTCACAAACAGACATCACATGTATGCATAAGCACATGCATATTTGTACATATTTGATTTGAAAACCTCCCAAATAATTTTGTTTCCATTCCCACTATTCAAATTAATTCCATGAATCATTGACATTCAGAACACCTTTTCTTAGACAGATACACTTCCATTTTTGTCCTCTGCTATCTCAGCCACTCTGTTGGTACTATTGTATTTGTTCCCTTGTCAGCCTAATGGCCTTCAATAACCCTAAAATTGGGCCTGCTCTTTCTATTAGCAAGCAAAAAATGACCCTGTTAAGAATGGGTGACTTCTCAAAAGAAGACACATGGGCAGCCAACAGACACATGAAATTGTGCTCAGTCTCACTCATCATCAGAGAAATGAAAATCAAAACCACATTAAGATACCACCTAACCCCAGTAAGAATGGTCATCATTAATAAAACAAACAATAGGTGCTGGCGAGGATGTGGAGAAAATGGAACACTTCTACACTGCTGGTGGGAATGCAAACTGGTGCAACCTTTTGGGAAAACAGTGAAGCAATTTCTAAAAAAACTAGAAATTGACCTTCCATATGACCCAGCAATCCACCTACTGGGATTATACCCAGAGGAACTCAAATCATTCTACAATGGGATGCATATATACAATGAAGTATTATGCAGCCATAAAGAGAGACAAAATTATGGACTTTGCAGCAATTTGGATGGATTTAAAGTCTACAATAATCAGTGATCAGTCATGGAAACAAATAACTGATTACCACATGTTCTCACTCATAAGCAGACCCTGGACATTTACCATAATGCTATAAGAAAGGGATTGGCAGTAGCGAAGTACTGCACAGGGTGGAGGAAGCACAACATCAGTAAGGGTACCTGATCTCAAACCAGGCAAAGTGAAGACCAAAGAGAGGCCCAGACTTTACCTGTACGATGACCACTTGTATACCTAATCCTGAATTGCACATCACATCTTTAAAATAAAATTGAAACGTTGTTAAAAAACGCATTGAGACGCCACCTAACTCCAGGAAGAATGGCCATCATTAATAAAACAACAGATGCTGGTGAGGATGAGGAGAAAAAGGAATGCTTTTACACTGCTGGCAGGAATGCAAAGTAGTTCAACCTCTATGGAAAACCATATGGTGATTTCTAAAAGAACTAGAAATTGACCTTCCATGGGACCCAACAATCCCCCTACTGGGAATATACCCAGAGGAACTCAAAGCATTCCCCAAAAAAGATACTTGCACACACATGCTTATTACAATACTATTCACAATAGTAAAAATGTGGAATCAACCACGCTGCCCAGTGAAACAGGACTGGATTTTTAAAATGTGGTATATAGACACGATGGAATATTCCTCGGCCATAAAGAAGGACAAACATATGGATTTCACAGCAACTCGGATGAATTTGGAGTCGATCATACTCAGTGATCTATCACAGAAACAAAGAACTGAATACCACATGTTCTCATTCATAAGCGGACCCTGAACATTTACCATAATACTATAAAAAAGGTATTGGCAGTAGCGGGACACACCAGGGGAAGGGGGATGCACATAACATCAATACCTGATCTCAACCCAGGTGAAGTGGGGACCAAAGGGAGACCCAAACTTTACCTGTACGATGTCCACTTGTATACCTAATCCTGAATTGTACCCCACATCTTTAAAATTAAAAAAAGAAAAGAATGAGTGACTCAAACCCACTGGGCCACTATGGGGAGAAAGCAAGCACATATTTCTTTTGCTGTCCTTGGCTTCTGGGTTGGTATACTACCCTTATTTGGATTAGCCTGAACTTCTACCAATAGCTTTGGCATATCACTGACTGACCAATTTAAAGTAGGCACTGAGCAGGATTTTTATTTCACTTTACTTCTCAGCCATACACCCCCTTGGCCTACACTTAAGCTCAAAAAGCACACACCTCAAAAAAAAGCACTCTCCTTAAAATCCAAACTTATGATCAGAAGTTGCATGGAGCGATGAGAACACTAAATTGATCCAGGGAGACATGGTGACTTCCAATTTCAGTCATTTCAGTCTTTTGGCATCAATATATGCACCAGCTGTGAGTGTTTGGATCTTGATAAAATCGGAGGACACTGGAAAGCTGACAAAATACTGCTGTGAAAATGTTTTCCACCTCTTAATGTCTGCTCTGCCCTCTTATTCTCATATTTTGTTCCCCATGTAGGTGGATAATATATAAAGAAATTAGTGTAAAAAAAACATAAATCTGCACACAGGTTAGCATCATGCTTTTGCAAGGTCTTTGTGATGATATCACCATTTTCACTATTGGGCATGGTCATCCTTTATCATCAGCAAGCATCTTTTATTTTTAATGGCTCCAGCCATAATAGCAACTGATCATGGGAATCTATCATCAGAAAAAGAAGACAGAAAGGTGAAATGAATTTACAAGCAGAAGTTTCTCCAGGGTTTGATCTTCTCCCTTAGAGGTGGGTGAATTCCCCATGGATTTTAACAGGAAATTGGCCTTCCAAGGGGTCATGGTTGATACAGCCCTAAATGGAACTTACAAGCTCAGTTCTGAGTACAGGGTCACTGCACCCTTTTCATTAGTGCTTATGAGGAAATAAAACACTTATTTTAATTTTGCTTTTATTGCATTTTTGTGAAAGGAAAAATTGTTTAAGTTTGTTGGGGCTACTTTTTCTCATTATTTATTCATATGCCTATTAAATCTCATAAACTCAAGCAAAATTCTAACCTGCCAATGAGGGCGAATCTTCATGTTTTCCATCTGTTCAACTGAGTCAACTAGATGCTCAGGCCTTGGCCTGTGTTTCCACAGTCAAAGCCAGTGAAAGCTGCACATACCAATGTTGTCTTCTTACCTATGGCACTTAACTATTCTTCACACATAATAGGGAAAGAGAAGGAGGAAGTTAGAGCTTCAGGCACAAACAAATGCACCCCAAAATTCTTCTTCCCCACTAAAATCGACTTCATAATGGATCAGAACCAAGTCTTTTATCCAAACCAGAAACCAACTGATTGTTTTTAATTTCCAACTGCCTTAATGTGATTTTACATGAATGTGATGTTGGAAATAAAAGTTGGTCAAGACAAAGGCCTTTTCCAGCAGAATTTGAGTAGGACTTGAGTTTCTCATCCAGGGCAGATTAATTGATTTATAGGCAGCATGACGCTGGTAATGCCAACAGGAAATATAAAAAGAGGAACTAGCACAATGTCTTGGGCTCAGGCAATTTGCATTAGGTAAAAAAAATCATTTCCAGAGCTGTCTGTCAGCCAAGGCACAGTTTTTAAATCATAAAACCAAGCCACATATGCAAAGGTCATCCAACATAAAATTATGAGCATAACTGGGGGGGCCTTTATGTGTCAAGAACAGGAAGTGATTTTGTGTTTCTCTACAAAAATTTACAGTCAGCAGCTGAAGGCAGAAAAAGTAATAAATTATAACAATTAAAACCCAAGTAACTTGCTGTTTGCATTCAGGGTCACAGAACTTGCTACAAAAGTCATGGCATAATATGGATAGCAAGTAACGTTCAGGGTAAACTCTCTCTCTCTCTCTCTCTCTCTCTCTCTCTCTCTCTGTATATATACAGAGAGAGAGAACGTATGTATATATATATTTTTAATTTATTTCTGTGTGCAGCTCTTGGTAATGTCACTTATGAGGCAAAAAGAAAGGATTGAGAAAAGATCCATTGCTGCCCATCTGCTATCTACCAGCAAAGGTTTATAAGCAAAGACTCACTATTTAGAAATATTAAAGAATAAATCCACTTCACACAGCCTCAATTTTGGTATCTCTCCTGATGGCACTGCTACTATTAACAATAATTTCAAGTCCTAGTTTGTTGATCTCCTACTATATTAAGAGTGCTGTTTGAAGTGTTTTTTAATATACCTCATAACATTTTCACAAAAGCCTGTGTAGTATTTGTTTTAACGACTAAATTCACACACATATGATTGCATTTTTAAAAGACCAAATTCACACATACATACACACACACATACACACACACACACACACACACACACACACACACACACGGGGTAAGTGTCCCTGGCTATGATTTGAATTCAGATCTGCCTAAGCCTAAGTTCTTATTCTAAACTTGGTCTTGTTGAACACAGCAGCAGTGATCCAGTGAGTGATTTTCCTGGATCCTAGGTGATAGTTTAGAACCATTGAATTTATAACACACTGTTGGAGTTGATTTCTCCCTACATGGCTTATAACGTTTATATACACATTCTTTTATTGTATTATGATATTATATACTCGGTTTTATTGTATCTTCCAAAAACAATAAGAAAATGGATCACATAGTTAATTCTGCACTATTCAGATGAGGGTATAAACTCTTTAAAAGCAGATTACTGTCAGACCTGGTGTTGGCAAATACTTTTTCCCAGTCTGTAGGTTGTCTCCCTGCTCTCTTGATGGTTTCTTTGGCCTTGCAGAAGCTTGTCAGTTTAATAAGGTCCCACTTGTCTATCTTCTCTCTTATGACCTGTGGGTTTCGGGTTTTGTTCAGGAATTGGATGCCAGTTCCGATTTCCATGAGGGTATTTCCTTCATTTTCTAAGGTTCTTATGGTTTGAGGTTTTACATTTAGGTCTCTGATTCATTTGGAGTTAACCTTTGTGCATGGGGATAGATAGGGGTCCTGTTTTAAATCACTCTATAAAAAAGATACCTGCACACGTATGTTTATCGCAGCATTGTTCACAATAGCAAGAACCTGGAAACAACCATGCTGCCCATCAAAAGAGAACTGGATTTTAAAAATGTGGTACATATACACGATGGAATACTACGCAGCCATAAAAAAGAACAAAATCATGAATTTCGCAGCAACCTGGATGGAACTGAGTCTATAATACTGACTGACCTCTCACAGAAACAAAGATCCGAGTATCACATGTTCTCACTCATATAATGGACCTTGAACATCCAATGTAATACTATAAGAAAATGACTGACGGTACTGGGAAACTATGGGGGGGAGGGGGATGGGATTAACAGTAGCAAATATCTGTCTGGGGATGGGGAAACACCGCTTATCAACAGGGTGCCTGAATGAAACGTAATTGTACACCTAACCCTTAACTGTACCCCACAAAACCATAATTAAAAAATATTGATTATGAAAAAAAAAAAGCAGATCACTCGATGTCAAGAATGCTTCTCTTCTTCTCAAGTGTCTTTCTCAGTTGACACAATTCTGCAGTGCCAGAAGCTTATGAAAAAGCTTCCATCCTTTTCTCCAGTCCTCCCTTTGCTCTTCCCTGAGAAAAAGAGAAATGGTTCATTGTGTTACTAGATATGGGGTAGAAGTCACTGGACAGGCAGGGGATATTCTTTGACTCTCTGTCTCTGGGACCACCTTGAAAACAGAGGTTTCTTCATCTCTTTTGTGTGGTGAGCAGACTAAGGAGAACTTTTCTTGCTGACTGTCAGGAAAGGTAGAAGTCACCTGTTCTCCAGCTGCTCTATCCCTGATGTGTAGTATGACGTTTAATTTTGTATGTCAGTGTTGCTAAGCCACGATAATCAGATTTTTGGTCAAACATTAATCTAGATGTTTCTGTGAAGAACATTTTTAGATGTGATTAACATCTAAATCGGTACATTAGATTCCCCGCCATAGTGTGGGTGGGCCTCATCCAATCAGTTGAATGCCTTTTGGACTCAAACTGCAACTAAATCTTCCATGAATTTCTAGCCTACTGGCTTGCTCTGCAGATTATGGACTTGCCAACCCTCTACAATTGCATGAATCAATTTCTTAAAATAACTCTCTCTCTCTTTCTCTGGGTATACATCCCATGGGTTCTATTTCTCTGAGGGACCCTGACTAGTACATGTACGGTAGTTTGCATCTAACACAAAACTGATTCTTTTCATGTTGGCACTAATTCTGGGGTGGGGGAAGCAGGTGTGAGCAATTATGCCTTCAAAACCCCCAATCATGTCCTGAATAATTTTACATATTACTAAGTACTTTGTGTATACTAGACTTCAAATAAATATTTGTTGAATGAACGAGTTTGTGTTATAACTGTGGCTAACCTCTATTGCAATGTCTTATGACATATAACAGTTGAGTTTATGCATATTTCAAATAGGGAAGTCAAGATGATTGAATTTTAAGGAAACTCTGACCTTATGGTTTCATGTTATATAGAGAAGATTGCAGAGCTGACTGGAAGTTGGCAGTCATTCAATCCTCTCTCTGATATGTGAACAAGATATATGAGTTTTCTATTGCTGCATAACAAATCACCAGAAACTTAGTGGATTAAAACAGCACCCATTTTTTGTTCACTGTTCTGTAGGTCAAAAGTCTAGGCAGGCTCATCTGGGTTCTCTTCTTTGTGTTTCACAAAGCCAAAATCTTGATGTCAAAGTTATAGAAATCAAGGGGAGCTTGGTGGGGCTCTTATCTGTAGACTCTGAAAATGACTCTACTCTCCCAATTAATTCAGGCTGTTGGCAGAATTCAGTTTGGGGGAGTTATAAGACTGAACCCCATTTATTGCTGGCTGTTGGTCATGGACCACTCTCAGCTTCTAGAGGCCACTCTCAAGATCCTTTCCATGTGATCCTTCCATATTCAAATCAGCAACAGTGTATCAATACCTTTTTCTTTTGTTTGTTTTGTTTGTTTGTTTGTTTTTGGTTTTTGGTTTTTTGAGTTGGAGTCTCACTCTGTCACACAGACTGGAAAGCAGTGGCCGCTCCCGGCCGCCGCAGCCTCAACCTGCTGGGCGCCGGCGATCCTGCCGCCTCAGCCTTCCAAGTAGCTGGAACTACAGGCGCACGCTACCACGCCCAGTTAATTTTTGATTTATTGTAGAGATGAGGTCTCGCCAAGTTGCCCAGGCTGGTCTCGAACCCACGGGCTCAGGCAATCCACTCACCTCAGCCTCCCAAAGGCGCGGGATTACAGGCTGAGCCACCGAGCCCGGTTTCAAAACCTTTTTCATTCTTTGAATCTTTCTCACTCTCCCTTCTGCTACAAACTGGAGAAAACCGTCCACTTTTAAAGGGCTAATATGATTAAGTTAGACCTGCCTTCAAAATTCCTTATGTTAAAGTTAATAGATTAGTAAGGTTAATGGCATCCACAAAATTCCCTTTGCCGTGTAACATAACATAATCATGGAACTTACACAAGGGAAAGCAAAGGTCATGGGGTCATCTTAGAATTTTCTCTACCACAAAGCTTCATGCAGACTATTAAGGAGAATTCATTCTGGCACCTGTTAGAGTAGTAAGGAAGACTCTAAGACTATTTCAATAAGTGAAGGACTAGGGGAGAGAGACAAAATTCAACTCCAAATACAGGAGAGACAGCTGGTGGCTTATAGCCAATTATCAGAATGAGGGCATCAGTGGATGAAAGGTGACTAAGAGGGACTTGATTAGATAGCAAGGGTAGAATTTTGTTTTGTTTTGTTTTGTTTTTTTGCTAAACTGGCTTAACAGGATTCTTGCTAAAAGTAGTCTTCAGACTTATATATCAAGGATGGGGGTGAGGAGCTTGATTAGACATCGTGTTTCAGTCTGTTTAGTGTTGCTATAACAGAATACCTGAGACTGGATAATTTAGAAAGGAAAGAAGTTTATTTCACTCACGGCTCTGAAAGCTGAGAAGTTCAAGAAGCAAGTGACCAGCATGTGCTCAGCTACTGGTGAGGGCTTGCGTGCTGTGTCACAATATGGTTGAAGGTCAAAGGGGAAGTGGAGATGTGCAAAGAGACAAAACCTGAGCAGCATTCTGGCTTTATAACAACCCGCTCTTGAAAGAAAGAATATTCCCATGAGAATGAATCCAGTCTTGTGATACTCACTCACTGCCATCACCAAGTCATTCATGAGGGATCTGTCCCCATGACCCAACCATTTCCCACTAGGCCCCGCCTCCCAATACTGCCACATTGGGAATCAAATTTCAACACGAGTTTTGGTGAGAACAAACTTAAACCATGGCATGAAAAGTAAGGGAGGAGGTACTTGATTGGATATCAAAGGTGGTGGAGATCTTAATAAACTGGCTTAGCAAGATTATTTTTATGACAACTGGACTCAGCAGACTAAGGACAAAGCCTAGTTGAGAAGAGAGCTTAGAGGAGCCTGGATAAAGTTTGGTTAATGACGGCGTCTTTGCCAAGACATCTGATTGTCATATAAGCAAACAGGCTTATCCAGAGCTCAATATTCAGACACTCAGATCATGGCCGTTCTACTGTAGCTGGGGTGGCGGAACTGCACCCATATGTGTGAGCATGGTGAAATAACAGTGTGGAGCCTGAGGAATGTAGAAATGCAGTAGCTACTGACGCCCAGGTCAGAACACACTGTAGCAGTGGCACTGGTTTCCTTTTTTTTTTTCACCCTTTGCTTTATTTTTAAAATGTGAAGTACAAGTCAGGATTAGGTACACAAGTAGTCTACATATGGGTGAAGTTTAGGTCCTCACCTTCCCTGGTTTAGGATTAGGTACCCTTAGTGATGTTATGTGCTCCCCCCAACCCTAGCAATGTCCCATTACTGCCAATCCCTCTTTTGTCGCAATGTGATTAATGTTCAGAACCCACTAATGAGTGACAACATGTGGTACTTTCCTTGTTTCTGTGATAGATGACTGAATATGATAGACTCTAAATCCATCCAAGTTGATGTAAAGTCCATAATTTTGTCCTTCTTTATGGCTGTGTAATATTCTATCATATATATATATATATATATATACCACATTTTTTTATCCAGTCCAATTTCGATGGGCAGCATGGTTGGTTCCATGTTTTCACTATTATGAATAGTGCTGCAATAAATATGTGTGCACAGGTGTCTTTTTCATAGAATTATTTGAGTACCTCTGGGTATATTTCCAGAAGTGGGATGGCTGGATCATATGGAAGGTAAAATTCTAGATCTTTTAAAAATCACAACACTGTTTTCCATAGAGGTTATACTAGTTTACACTCCCACCAACAGTGCAGAAGTGTTCCCTTTTCTCTGTATCCTCAAAAGTATCTGTTGTTTTTTGGTTTATTAATGATGATCATTCTTACTGGAGATAGGTGGTATCTCAATGTGGTTTTGATTTGCATTTCTCTGATGATGAGTGAGGCTGAGCATTTTTTCATGTATCTGTTGGCTATACATATGTCTTCTTTTGAGATGTTTCTATTCATGTCCTTTGCTCACTTTTTAATATGGTTGTTAGTTTTTCTCCTTTCAGCTCATTTAAGTTCCTTACAGATCCTGAGTTAGGCCTTTGTCAGACATACAGTTGACAAATATTTTTTTTTTTCCATTCTGTGGGCTGTCTCCCTGCTCTCTTGATGGTTTCTTTTGCTTTGCAGAAGCTTTTCCGTTTGATGAGGTCCCACTTGTCTATCTTATCTCCAATGGCATATGCTTTTGGGGCTATGAATAAGAATTCATTGCCTATTCCAATGTGCATAAGAGTGTCTCCTGTGTTTTCTAAGATACTTATAGTTTGAAGTTTTACATTTAGGTCTTTTATCCATGTAGATTTGGTTTTTGTGTATGGTGATAGGTTGGAGTCCTGTTTCATTATTCTGCATACATTAAGCCAGTATTCCCAGCACCATTTACTGAATAGGTCTCCTGTTCTCAGTAGTTGTTGTTGGTGGGTTTGTCAAAGATGAGTTGGTTGAGAAATCGAGGTTCTGCTTCTGGAATCTCTAATCTGTTCCATTGATTTATATGCCTGCTCTTGTGCCAATACAAGTTGTTTTGATTATTTTAGCCTGATAATAAAGTTTAAAGTCTGGAAGTGGAATACTTCCCACTTTGTTTATTTTGCTAAGGATTGTTTTTGGCTATTTGTGGTCATTTATGTTTCCATATGAACTTCTGTATTGTCGTTTCAAGTTATGGTAATTTAATAAGTATTTAATGGGTATTTTAAATAATTTAATTGGTAATTTAATGGGCATAGCATTGAATCTGCAGACTGCCTTTGTTAGGATGGACATCTTAACAATGTTGATTCTTCCAATCCATGAGCCTGGAATAGTTTTCCATCTGTTTGTATCACCTTTGATTTCTTTGAGCAGTGTTTTGTAGTTTTCTTTGTAAAGGTCTTTCTCCTCTCTGGTTAGGAAGATGCCAAGGTATTTCATTTTTTTTTTCTTTTTTGTGGCTATTGTGAATGGGATTGTACTTTTTATTTGGTTCTCTGCCTGTTTGTTGTTGGTGTATAAAAATTCAATTGTCTTTTGCAATTGATTTTGTACCCTGAGACTTTGCCAAAGTCATTTATCAGTGCAAGGAGGTTTTTGACAGATTCCCTTGGGTTTTCAAGGTATAGAATCATATCGCCTGCAAAGAGAGATAGCTTAATTTCCTCTTTTCCTATTTGATACCCCTGATTTCCTTCTTTTGCCTGATTGCTCAGCTAGGACTTCCAACACTATGTTGAACAGGAGGAGTGAGAATGAGCACCCTTGTCTTGTCCCCATTTTCAGGGGAAATGCTTCCAACTTCTATTCATTGAACAATATGCTTCCTATGGGTTTGTCATAGATGACGCTTACTATTTTAAGGAATGTTTCTTTTGTGCTGAGGTGTTCAAGAGTTGTTTTTTTTTAATCAAGAAAGGATGTTGGATTTTGTCTAAAGGTTTTTCTGTGTCTAATGATATAATCATTTAGTTCTTGTTTTACATTTGTTGATGTATTGAATTGCATTGATGGTCTTGCGGATGTTGAACCAGCCCTGCATCCTAAGAATGAAGACTGTTTTGTCATGGTGGATGATTCTTGTGATATGTTGTTGGATCCAATTTGCTAGAATTGTGTTCAGAATTTTTGCATCTATGTTAATCAGGGATATTGTTCTGTAGTTCTTTTTCCTTGTTGGATCTTTGCTAGGTTAGGGTATCAGTATGATGTTAGCTTCATAAAATGATTTGGAGAGGATTTCATCTTTCTTGATAACCTGGAATACTTTCGATAGGACTAGTGTCAGCTCCCCCTTGTATATTTTGTAGAATTCTGCTAGGAAGACATTTGGCACAGGGATTCTTATTTTTTATTTTTGTAGGTAGTATTCTTTTGATAGAGTCAATTTCCTAGGTTGCTATTGGTCTATTTAGGATTCCAATTTCTTCTTGCTTCAGCCTTGGGAGGTTGTGTGATGTCAGAAAGTGTTCTACTTCATTTAGGTTTTCGAGTTTATTTCCGTACAAGTGTGCATGGTAATCTCTGATAATTTTTTGAATTTCTTTGGAGTCAGTTGTAACTTCTTTTTTTGTGTTTCTAAGAGTGTTTATTTGGACATTTTTCTCTCTTTTTCTTAGTCAGTCTTGCTAGGGGTTCACCTATCTTGTTTATCCTCTCAAAGAATCAGCTTTTTGTTTTGTTGATTTTTTTCTATGATACTTTTGTCTTCTATAGAAGTCCTGTAATTGAGATTTTATTTTGGTGATCGAGATTCTTCCACTGAAGTTAGGACTTTGGTGGTCTTACCTTTCCAGTTCTTTTAGGTATAACATTCATCTGTTTATTATTGATCTTTCTGTTTTTGATATGTGTGTGTAGAGCTATAAATTTCCCTCTTGTGGCACTGGTTTCAAATGATGCTATTCTATAGCAGCTTGGGACAGGCGACAGGGCATGCACAACTTGGGCACCTCTTCTGGAGCAATTCAGCCATGTGAACTCCAGGCAGTTCCCCAAACTGAGCTCAGGGCTGTGAAGACTGTGAGATTCTCCTACAGCAAGAAATTCAGGTGTCAACAGTGGTAATGGGAGCTACTAGAGGACTCCTGCTTACCTTCCTCCACAAGAAGGTCGTTCTTGCTCTGAGTTGATTGTCGTGGAGGAGATAGGGTGGCAGAGACAAGGTGTTTTGGTCCCCTCTCAATGCTGCCTCCATAAGGATTCTGCCACCCCCTTTCTGTACCTCAGCACTCTCCTTGAGACATCCTAGTCCAAATGTAGATGTTTATTTGCATTTTCGGGTTTGAGGGCAGGAATACAGCACCAGGCACTTCAAGTCAGCCATTTTGCTGATGACACATCCTTTCCTCTTTTCCACAATGTACTGTTAAGGAACTGTTACCCCAGCTGAAATGCTGGAAGTCACAGACATAGCAAGATTTTCAATGAACTTGACCATTTTATTGAGGAATCAGTGTCAGCTATTATTTGTAGACTCTGTTTAGGAACTATCTTAGTATGACAATGGATATATTCACATCAATCATGTTTCATGGTATTCTTTAGTCTCTGGAAGCCCTCAAAACAGTGATATATCTAGAAGCACAGCTCTTTTCCCCACCACAAGTGGGTAGTAACCACTTGGAATTTTGGGCTGCCAATACATCTTTTTTACTAAGCTGTACATACACCACATTCAGAAACCAAACAATATAACTGGTATTTTCATTTAGTACCATAATGAGAAAGTCACAAAGATTTCACTTGTCAATAGTCTACTGAATAAAACAAATGGTTTCATATTGTTGTCATTTATTATAAGAGAAAGTCTCAATATATGCTGAAAACAACTTTAGAATACTTTCAACTATAGGGCCTTTACTGTCAACTTGTATTACAAAAAGGAGATTCAGGCTTTCAATTATAGCCTGTACTCCAAGCTCCCACCCTATCACACAAGTGTTTAGTCTTAATACCTATCCTGTCAGAATGAATCTCTAACAACTTCACTTAACTCTCCCTAGCTGTTCCACACCTACCCCAAGTTTGAGATGGAGTTTCACTCTTGCCGCCCAGGCTAGAGTGTAGTGGCACACTCATGGTATGTTCTCACTCATAAGGTGATCTTGAACAATTATAAGGCTGTGGGGAGGCGATTGGCAGTAGCAGAAAACTGTCAGGGGAAGAGGGTTGGGACTGGCAGTTGGGGGAAGCTGCTAGGGAAGGGGGGGCATGCCTCAACAACAAGGGTACCTGCATGATCAATGTTTGTATACTTAGCTCTGAATTATACCCCACATCTTTATAATAATAAATTAATTAATTGCAAAATAAAAAATGTAGATGTTGATTCAGCAGGTCTGGGATGGGTTCTAAGATTCTGCATTTCTAACAAGCTCCCAGGTAAGGCCTGTGTGGCTGGTTTGCGGATCACATGTTGAGTAGCAAGATATATCCTCGTCCACCCAAATACCCTACTCCGTCTTACAAAAGAGTTCATATTTGTCACCACAGATGCACATGGACTTTGTCATGTTATTTATTCCTTTTCCTCCCTTAGGGTTCTCTCTTTTTTTTACAAGACATTAGAAGATTATCATGTACTATTCCATATATGTACTTATCTAGTATTGCTTATTAACATCGTCTGTGCTTTTTTCCCTTACATTACTTTTATTATTAGATAGGAAATGCCAGTACCTCCAAAGAACTTGTTTGTTTATTTTTCCCATTGGAGTCGGTAAAATTCCTTCTAGACCCAAAATACAGCTGCCCACCCAGAGCTAGGGCAATCCAAAACTCTGGCCCAAAGAACAATATTCTTAGTCTCCTAAGCAATCAAAAGAACTGCAGCAAGAACTTTTCTATTTTATCTGTAGGACCATTTGACTAAGCCTCCCAGCTACTGCATAGTGAATAGATTTTCCAGGACAGTTCCAAATTCAAGGGCTTTCTGTCTCCTTAATCTATCAAAAATGTCCCCTTAAATTCCAGTATTTTTTTATCCAAAGTTACTGCCTCTCACATCTAGATGCATTAGGGATACCTTTGTCATGTGCTCTGAGATTTGTTTCAGAACATTTTTAAGACTTAAGAGAGAGTGAACAATTCTCAGCCAGGGAGACCTTCCAACTAACCTCTCTTCTGCTGTTTCATTCTCTGAAAAATCCAGGGCTTCATGAACATTTCTGTAAAGACTCCATTGAGGGAAGCATGATAGAAGTTCATGCCCTAAGCTATTGGATTCACACTTAGGGGGAATCTGTCTCAAAAATATATTGGATTATACTCCTCCCGCTTTAATCAAAAGGATTTTCAAAGAATACAGTCTTCCCCAACTCTTTTAACTCATCATGAAAGTGTCTACAAGTCAGTAATGGTTATACATCAGTATTACTGCCTACACTATTAAAAGAAAAAAGCTGCTAATCTACGTTGACAGCCCCAGATCCCACAGACTTTTAGATCAGTGAAGACCTGGGTTACTGTCCTGGTGATGTCACTGGCCAACAGTATGAACTTTGGAAAAAGACTTATTTCTCCGAGATCTCACTTTCCTCATGAAGTGTGAGATTAGATGCATTGGAGGAATTTACTAAGCCCAGTATCCAGCAGAGGGTAAGTGGTCAGTAAGGTTAGCTATTATTCTCTCTGTGTCTGTTTCTGTGTCTAAAAACAAGGATGGTAGTTAGTCCTGTTAAATAGGATAAGGTAGGGAGCTCCTATCTCATAGGGTTCTGAAGAATAAATGCTTTGATGTATGTGTGTTGATGTAATACACTTAGAACATTGCTTGACATATAGTGCTATATGTCAACCACTTTTTAGTCAATTTTAATATGCTTAATAATAATAATCACAAAGACCGTTGAGAGCATGGAACTGTAATATCTGGCTGCACTAAGTTCCAGCTGCTCATGGAAAAGTCTCTTGAGCATTTGAATCCAGTAGAGCTGGCTGATTCTGTGGATGGGAAAGCATATGTCCTAGTGAAGTGGCTTCCAGCTCTTCTACTTCAGAATCTAACCATAGGGTTTTGAAAAGTACAACCCCACCACAGACCTACTAAGTCAGAATCTTTAGGGTGGAGTGGAAGCATTCTTATTTGTAATGAAAGCCACAGATGATTCTGATACATACCACATTTTGAGGAGCACTGCCTTACTCTGTCTTATGGGCCTTTCACATTATATGGCCACTAGTTTTCCATTATAAAAGTCATCCAGAGTCACTCACTCAATGGGCAAAATAGTTCCTGAGAATGAGTCGGGGGCCCGAGAAAGTGGTGATTAAGGTACAGGAAAATACAAGCTACAATGAAATATTTAAAACATATTTAATTAATGAACTTGAAGCAAAAATGTTAGGAGGGAACTTTCTGAAAGAAATAGATGAAAGGGGTACTCCACAGACACAAGGGTGCCTATTCTCCCTATCTGTTCAGGATACAAGACAAATAAGCCAACATAATCTGTTTAGACATGCTACATGTCAACCAACCAACACTTAGCCAATGAGTGAGGAGATGAGAAAACTACTTATATTACATTTACCATGTGCCAGAAATGTCCTAAGCATCTTAAATATTGGTTATCAAATGTTCTTAGCAATCCAATGATGCAGGTGCTACCTTACTGTCTTCATCATGAGTATCAGGTTGTGGTATACATGCTCAGAATGGGCTATGTATGACGAAAGGGAGACAGAACCTAATGGAGGTTGCAATTCCCTCTCTTTTTTCTTGCGCTATTGGTGGTGAACTAGAAAGAAATCAAGGTTGTCAAGGCACAAGTTTATATTTTGCTGTCCTGGACCTATGCATTTAAGTGTACTTTAATTAATCAGAATGATCAGAAAGGAATTTTCTGCTTACCTGAACACTGGAGAATGTTGAGGATACTCTACTGCCAAGAATGTGTATTTTTTATACATGTCCCAGGTGGTTTTGAAAGACAAACTTATCTGTGAACACCACTGTATGTCATTGGCTAATGGAACCTCAATATTTGAGTAGTAAAACTGAAATATATATCACTAAGATTATATTGAATTTAAATTCATTCTAATTTGATGATCTGTAAGGTAAAGCAAAATCTTGCTGTATCTCTGGTAGGTCGTTATCATTTTATTATCTAGTCCTATGGGTAGAGAAGATATAAGAAGAAATGAATTCTTCATATTAATCCCAAGAAAATACCACAAAGTTGCCCACTTACAAAGAACCTTGGTAGCTGTTTGTCAATTATCTAGCTGAACATCTTCCACCCGAATGTTTCACCAGTATCTCTAATGTCAAATTCTATCCTCCCCAACCTACTCCTCCTACTGTGTGCCCTCTTGGGTTAATGAAGGGGAGATGGTATAATTGAATGGTTTAGGAAGGGGAGCATTGAATAAGATGGTGCAATAATGGTCAAGAAACAGTCACAGAAAGCCAACAGAATGACAGCCCTTCCTTTGAACCCCTTTAAGGCTGGGGCATGGGAAACTAGGTATGTTCCACTTGAGCAGGTTGTATTAAAAGGCTGTACTCAGAAATCCAGCCTTCAATCAAGGCAAGGGGATGCTGGAGGTTGTTGAAGAAAGTATTTAGATGATTAGGAAATTGCTTAAAATTGAAATGGTAGTTCCCAAAGAAAAAGAGGAAGAGATGAGAAAAAGGGAAAGGAAGGAAAAGGTGGGCCAACTCCTGAACAGAAGAACTGAAAGAAGAAGTTTGGTTTTCAAAAGAAAATTATGATCAACAGTCTGTGAGGTCCCTGAGAGTAGGATTGTGTGAGCATCGTGTCTCATTTCCTAGAGTCTACACAATAGCCAATGGTAGTCATCCCATGGAGTATGGGTAAATGTTGAAAAACTGGCTCCCCCAAAGCAAAAAAAGAAAGCTCTGATTCATAGTATTTACTAATTTTTATGGTGTAAATGTTTCCACCATGACTGATTTCAAGTTACCAATACTAACACTATGTCACTCACAGAGAGTTGGGAAGAGATATGCACAATTAGTTCTTGCATATAAGCTAGCTCTAGCACACTACTGGTTCTCATTTAACATTTCTTCAATTCATAAAATAACTAAGTTTGGAATTGCAAGAGAAGCAAGAGGAATGTTTGTTCCTCTAATTAACACATGTTCATGTGTAGGATTAATCATTTTCATCATGGATATGATTCATGATAACTTAACTCAAAAGGAGTAAATATAAACATCATTCTCCCCTTCTATCTTCATGTCTTTTTCATATATTTTGTCACCTCTCAAGTAGAGAAGGGTGGGATCCTACAAGGTACAGTGCCTTGTCTGTGTGCCCTTTGTGCTTTCATCACGTACCACTGATAAGTGAGGCATAAGTGTCATCCTCAGCTTTCAACTTCAAATAGATTGAAACGTGTTCTTGACATTTTGCCCAGCCTCAGTTCTCTGACATTTAAATGGCTATTATACTAGTCTGTACAACTACTTTTTACAATAATTTTTTGTGATTCCATTTCAGGCTAGCAGATACCACAGATCAAGTGTGTTAGAAGCCAAAACCAGAAGAGTAGACAGTCAAGGCCATCAAAGAGAGGCTGGGAACCCAGGCTGCTGGAGGCACGAAGCCAGGCAGAAGGCTTATACACCAAGAGATTGAGAAACATCTAGCAAAAGTAATGGAGCTGGTCAAGAAGTCAAAGTCCTTCTGCACCAGGGGCCCTTTATATACTTCCTGTGGAAGGGAGGAATCTCAAAGCAGAGTGGGCCCTGCAACCAGAGGCAGAAGATGAGTCCAGAGTGAGGAAAAGAGATCAGGGCAACGCCACTAAGGTGAACAGACATGTTTTCATATCTGCTTCCAGAGAACACAAGGGATCTCAGCTGAGCCAGTGAGCAGTGGTGCTACTTTGCATCTCTCCACATTCCACTTGCTACTTCTCATCTATTTTTCTCACTATACGGTGTCAAAACTTTTGCTTCATAAAAAATAAAATAAAATCCTGTTAGGAGGATGGAAATCAAGCTACAAAGTAGGAGAAAATCTTTGCAAACACCATATCTGAAAAAAACTAACCTCTTTAGTACTAGAATCCCTTAAATCTTTAATGCAGTCTCCACTGGGTTGACATCTTATACAACTTTACTACAAATGATGGCATTGCATATATCTGTACTACAAAATCAAAACCAGGAGACTGACATTGGTACAGCACTGTTAACTAGACTCCAGATTTTTTTTTTGAATTAGAGTCTCACTCTGTCACCCAGGATGGAGTGCCATGGCACACTCACATCCACTCCAGCCTCGACCTGCTGGGCTCCAGTGATCCTTTTGCCTGTCTTTTCTGCCTCAGCCTTCCAAGTAGCTGGAATTACAGGCGTGCGCTACCATACCCAGCTAATTTTTTTGATTTATTGTAGAGACGAGGTTTCGCCAAGTTGCCCAGGCTACACTCGAACCCCTGACCTCAGGCAATCCACTCACCTCAGCCTCTCAAAGTGCTGGGATTACAGGCTGAGCCACCGAGCCCAGTCTAGACTCCGGATTTTAAATAGAGTATAAACAGGACTATTCAAAGGTGAAAAGAAAACAGTTTAACTAAAAATTGTACAAAATATATGAACAGATATTTCACCGAAAAGAAGCTATGATGACAAATAAGCACATGAAAAGATGCTCAACAACGTCAGCCATTAGGAAAGTGCACATTAAACCATAATGACGGCCCAGTACAGTGGCTCATACCTGTAATCCCAGCGCTTTGGGAGGCCGAGGTGGGAGGATCATTTGAGGTCAGAAGTACTAGATCAGGAGATCATGGTGAGCCATTTTTGAGCTCACTGCATTCCAGCCTGGGCAACAGAGTGAGGCTCCAAATAAAATAATAATACGACTACTATTATGAGACATCACTATCTACCTGTCAGAGTGGCTGAAATAAAAACAGTGACAACACCAAACCCTGGAGAGGATGTAGAGACTGGATCACTCATACACTGCTGATGGAGATGTAAAATGACACAGCTACTCCAGAAACGAGTATGGCAGTTTCTTACAAAACTATATTCACTTACAACACAACCCAGCAATTGCACTTTTAGGCATTTATCTCAGTGAAATTATGTCTATATGAAAACCTGTACATGAATCATCATAGCAGTTTTATTCATGGTACTTAAAAACCAAAGGCAACTGAAATGTCCCTGGTAAAAACTGGTACATACTGGTACATACCTATAATGGAATACTATCCAGCAACAAAAAGGAATGAAATATTGATACATGCATCAACTTGAATGGCTCTCAAATGCATCATTCTGAGTGACTAAAAAGCCCATTTCAAAAGGTTACATATTATATGATTGTATTTATACAATATCCTTTAAATGACAGAACCATAAAAAAGGAGAACAAATTAATGGTTTTCGTGGGATAGGGACTAGTGTTGGATATGGGTGTGACTGCAAAGGGATAGACACGAAAGTTCCTTTGTGGAGATAGAATAGCTTTGTATCTTGATTGTGATCTTGGTTGCATGAATTTATGTCTCAAATAACTAGAGCTAGAAGTGTGTGTGCATGTACACACACTCAGCGCATATTAAAATCTGGTAAAATATGAACAAGGTCTGTAGTCTAGTTAACAGTATTGAATCAACGTCAATTTCTTGGTTTGATATTGTACTATGGTTACATAAGATCTCACCATTGGGGAAACTAGATGAAGGGCGCAAAAGACACTAGTACTATTTTTCCAACTTCTTATAAATCAAAATAATTTCAAAATAAAAATTGGGAAGTGATACCAGCCAGAAGAGATAGCACAGCGAGTGTGTTTGTATACTACTATAAATGGTGAAAAGTTACAGCAATTAGCCCAACCATGTCAAGGGTCCTACAATAATTCCTACTCTTTAATCCTGTAGGAATCGATCTTTGAGAGTTCATCAGATATTTGTTTGAAAAACTTGTGCAAGAATGTTCACAGGACACTATCAGTGAATTAGGAACAGCCTGACTAACAGCAGAGTTATGGTTAAGTAAATGAAGCCTCATCCCTAGGATGGATTATCGTGCAGTCAACAGAAACTATGATTTTGAAGACTACTTAGTATGTGTAGAAATACCAGATACACAACAATATGTACACTATCATGCCAAAGTAAAAAATAAATAATGAATAGAATTCTAGAAAAATACCATAATATTCACAAGTAGTTGATATATATTAGGGGGTTGGATTTTGCACAATTTTTATTTCTTTATACTTTAGTAAACTTTCTAAATATTATCAAATGAACATGTCTTACTTTGCAAGAAAAAAGTGTGGGTGTATGTATGTGAGTATATGTATGTGGGTGTGCGCGCGCGCATGTGTGTGCATGTGTGTGTTTAAGAATGATCTAGCTTACTATTTCTCATACTTTCATGGGTGTTCTTTAAAATGTAGATCATGATTCAGAAGATCTAAAGTAGAGCCTGAGATTATGTATTTCTTTTTTTTTCTTTTTTTTTTTTTTTTTTGAGTTGAAGCCTCACTCTGTCGCCTAGACTGGAGTGCAGTGGCCGCTCCCAGCCACCGCAGCCTCGACCTGCTGGGCTCCGGTGATCCTTCCGCCTCAGCCTTCCAAGTAGCCGGAATTACAGGCATGCGCTACCACGCCCGGCTGATTTTTTGGTTTATTGTAGAGATGAGGTCCCGCTGCCCAGGCGGGTCTTGAACCCGTGGGCTCAGGCAATCCACTCACCTCAGCCTCCCAAAGGCGCGGGATTGCAGGCTGAGCCACCGAGCCCGGCGATTCTGCATTGCTAACAAGCTCCTATACTGAGGTGATGTTGTAGGAGTCTAGCTTAGCCAAGCTCTAAATTATTACAAAACAGTTCTAAGTAGAAAATAAACATTGTTTCATTTACAATCATTTCTATGGAGATATGCTGCAGGAAATTGACAGCATGAAGGGTTCATCACAAACCTGTACCCACACCAGATTCAGATGCATCTGCTCCCACAAACAGCAAAGTTTGGAAAACTTCTCAGATTCTCAAAACTGACAAAGAAAAAGTAAACCTTCTTTTCAACAGACCCAAAATATTCACTCAAGAAATTGTGTCAGGATCACATCTAGTAATTCAGGTGACAAAGTTACAGCCTTATGCCAAAAGAAATTCCAAGTGGATTAAAGAGGCAAAGGCAATACACAAATGTGAAGTATAGATGGGTATTCTCTGCTGAATGAAAAAGAATTCCTATGGATAAATGCAGTAGAGGAATAAAAACTAACATTGAGCACTTATTGTGTGCCAAGTACTACGATAACTTTTTAATATGTATTGTCTCATTTAATCTTTACATCAAAGTTATCAAGTAGATTATTTTCCCAATCTTACCAATGAGGACATTATTTCCAGTTCTCACAAACAATAATTTAGGTATCACTATCCACATTTTGCAGGAAATGAAACTGAGTCATGGGGAGAGAAGGTAAGTGGCCCCGGGTCCCCCAATTAGCATCTGGCAGAGTCAAGTTTCCATCTTAAAGTGAAACTTTTTCTTGCATTGCCTCAAGAGCGATACACTGGCTGCATACAAATTTTACACTCCTGCATGGCAAAAATCAAAAACAAAATTAAAAAGCAAATAAAAAACTAGGGAACTATTAGTCACAAATGTGACAAAAGGTAACTACCCTTAATATATTGACAGCTAATACAGATTCAGAAGAAAAGCGCTATGATTCTAACGGAAAAATAGATCAAGGGCAGGTACAGAAATTCACAAAAGAGAAAATGTGTGTGTGTGTGTGTGTGTGTGTGTGTGTGTGTGTGTGTGTGTGTGTGTACACACTCGTGCAATATAGATACAGCAGACTGGAGGAAAATTGGCCAAAGCATTATCAAGTATCTCTTAATGATCAAAATATTAAATTATTTATTCATGGTTTCATTCTTTTTTGTGTTTTTAACATTGTGATGAGTATATATTACCTTGATGCTACAGGAAAATGAAAGCTAGTTATTTTAGCTACAGATAACCATAATTTCATTGTAATTCTTAATTCTATGTTCCATTGTCCTCTGGGAGTTCCCATTGCATTTGACAAGTTTCTCTGTAACAACACTTATTAATTAGTTCATTAATTCATTTATCCATCTTGTAAATATTTATTGAGCATGTACTAGTGTATAGTCAGGTAATAAATATGTAAAATACAGCAGACATGGGCTTTGCACGCATAATGTTACATTAGGAGACATAGCTTAAACAAATTACATCATTAATTAATCATTAATAGTGCTCTTCCATCCCTTGTCCTCACACTTCCATCCCTAACCCCTGGCGGCCACTAATCTGTTCTCCAGAATATATAAGCGGGCAGATATGTGAAGATCTTCTGATCTATTACAAATGACTACCAGTACTCTGCTTAGTCTTATCTATAATCTTACATAGGCTATGTCAAATGTTCTCAACCCACTGAATACCTACCAGCCTTTAGTAAAAGGGTGATGTCTTACTGAGTAAAAGAACAGGGCATTTAACACAAATACTGTCTCGAATCACTTTTTAATTGAAATTTGTATTGAGAATTATAAAGTCATATGCAGCTATAATAAATAATACAGAGAGATTCCATATACCTATCACCCAATTTCCCCCAATAGTAATGTTTTACAAGATGATGGTACAATATTACAACCAAGATGTTGATAGTAATACAATCAACCTACCTTATTTATATTTCCTCTGTTTAGCTTGTAGTCATCGGTGTGTGTGTATATTCAGTTCTATAAAATTTATCACCTTGTAGGTTTAAGTGACTGCCACGAAAATATACAGAAAAGTTGCATCACCCAAGGATCTTCGTGTTGTCCATTTAGATCCATACTCATCTTCCTCCTCCATCTTCCTCCCCCCCGCCACATGTCCATCCTGAACCCTGGTGGCCACTAATCTGTTCTCCCAGATATATAAATGGGCAAAGACATGAAGGAACATTTCAGGGAAGAGGGCATACAGACAACAATAAACAAATAAAAAGATGTTCAATGTTATGATGTTCAATGTTATTAGCCACGAGGGAAAGGCAAATTACAACCACAATGGGATATCACTGCACACCTATCAGAATAGCTAAAACATAAAACAACGATGACACCAATACTGGTGAGAGTGCAAAGAAACTGGATCACTTACACAATTCATTGATGATAGAACTGTAAAGTGATACAGCCATTCTGGAAAAAATATTGGCAATGTCTTATAAAACTAAACATGTAGTTACCATACAGACTAGCAATTGCACCTTTGAGCATTTACCCTACGGAAGTAAACTTTTAAGTTCACACGAAAACCTGTATATGAATGTTCATAGAATCTTTATTTGCAATAGCTCCAAACTAAAAACTCCAGATATCCTTTAGCATATGAATGGATAAACAAATTTTGGTCCATTTATACCATAGAATTCTACTCAGCAATACACACATCTTGAATGAAATTCCAGTGCATTTTGGTTAGGGAAAAATCTAGTCTCAAAAGGTTATACGCTGTATTATTCCATCTACAAAACATTTTTTTGGAATGCAATACGTTGTAATTACTTGTTTTATTTTTCAGTTTGATTATCCTCAGGCCCTTTGACAAAAACAGTTTCTTTAATCAATAATTTAGGTGACTTTCCCAGTCTCTAGCAGTGCATTAATTCTAACTATAAGGGATGTGTCAGTCATATTTGGTTATCAAATCCAGCTTGCTGAAATCTATAATAATGTAGTTATACAATAGAGTTTCGAGGGGAAGAAAGAATATTTAGCAGCGAGCTAAAACTATTTCCAATTTATAGATGAAGAAACTGAGATTCAGGTTAAATGTTTTTTCCAAGATTACACAGTAAGTCCCTATTGCAGAACTAGGATCAGGAGCACGAGACATCTTCACTGTCAGCCAGGAGCTCTTCACTTCTTCTCTTCACCACTTCTCCTTGGATGCAATGTCACTGTTTTCTGTCTATGGCCAAAGACAGTTCCTTACTTTTTCATAGAAACTTCTGGTGCTATCAGTCAAGAGCCTTGTTGGAGATACCCAAAGGAAAAAAATGTACATTCAGTACAGCCTTGCTCACCAGAGTTGGCCATGGTGATGGTGGTGATGAAGATGATGATGACAACGATGGTAACAGTAACATGTATTGGGGGATTACCATGTGCCAGACACTATTGTAAGTGCTTCCCATGTATTAGCTTATTTAACTTTCAACTCTAGGGTTTTTACTTACAACGTGTGTGTGTGTGTGTGTGTGTGTGTGTGTGTGTGTGTGTGTGTGTGTGTGTACATGCGTGTGTATGTTTCTATGAGCTATGTGGCACCAGTGTCCCTCACTGGGTAGGGAAATCCTTTCTTAGGGATGAATCTAGGATTCATGGGGCTTAACCTGGTATTTGCTCCTCCAACCTATGAATCACATAGAATTCCTGATTTTCTATTTAAAAGTGAGTAGATGCTCAACAATGACAATGATAACCCTACACTCAGATTGCTGGTCTCCCAAAACCTGTACCAGCTCAACCTACGAGGTGATACCAGTTTTTTCTATTCCTTCTTGGTGGGAGAACCGTCTGGAGAGAAGGCAGGAGCATAGTGCAGGGTTTGAGAACCCCAGCTCTATCACTTCAGAGTGCTAGACCTTAAGCCAGGCAGTTATTACTTCTGAGCCTGTTTTCCCATCTGTATAACAGGAATAATAATGTTTACCTTGGAAGATTACTGAGGGAATTAGAAATAGTTTCTAAAGTGTCTGCCACATCAAAGACTAATATCATAGCTAGAATTGGCATGATCCTCTTTGGTTCCTGGGAGACCAGTAGCGTGCAGCCACTCATTCATTTGTCAACATGATCTGCTACCTCTCCTCCTCGCTGCAAGACTTCTTATTGGAGAGTGCTCTTCCTTAAGATCATCAACCTTGATATTCCAGAAGATTATTTTTTAAAACCTGTGTTACAGTCCCATGATGGTACTAAAAATATGCAAAGTTTACTGGGAGAGGGGCTGGATGTTGGATACTTCCTTTCACTTAGATTTTCAATTTCTCTCTAGTCTGTTTTACGTGCTGTTGCCCCTCTTGGTTTTCAGCTGTTCCAGAAGATTCTACGATTCCCTGTTCTGGATCTCAAACTCCACCTTCTTCCACAGCACCCTTCTGAAGACTTTTCTACAGTTCTTCACTTGGTCCATCTTCTCTTTACACTGCTTTCTCAAATACTCGCTCTTCATTTTAAAGAGACTCAACCATGTTGCTAATTAATTTGACATTTTTTAAACATCACTTGGAGCCACATACTATTCCTAGTAGTCAGGACACAGTAGTGAACCCGATGGACACAAACCCTGGCCTCATAGCTTGTAGTCCAGTCAGAAAATTTAGCAAATTACTATTATTAATTTGGCTGAAATTCAAATCAATTTTATATTGTATATTATGTGGGTAATACTCAACATTTGAGGGAAATATTCTAATTTAGTGGGCAATGTCAAAGCTATATCGGAGTTTCCAGGTTCCATGGTCCTGCTGCATATTAGATGTACTCCATCTTTGAACTTGTGCCTGGAGCCAGAACCTTGAGAACCAAAAAGGGAGGAACCAAGAGCACTCCTGTTTCAAAATCTCCTGCCAATGAGTCTGTCAGCACTTGCCTCCCTCACCCCTACCTAGCCCACTTCTTGTTCTGTTCTCTAACTCATGCATCCTCTCTTAGGTTCCTGGCTTACCACTTGCTCGTATTTTTCAGGTTTTATTGTTTCAGCCCTTTCAGTCCCCCTCCACAGGCTGAATTGTCCTAGTTTGAAAACTATATGACCCCACATCCCTTCAGTTAGGTTTGTAGAGAGCTCACTTTTGTCACTGCTTTCTGACCCCAAACACATGGGCTTAAACTTTGCTACCATTTTTGTATTAGACAGAACTTTGACTCCCTCTTAAAGATCATCTTTTTGAAAAAGAACAGTCCTCTGTGCAGATTCCTCCTGGCTGCTAACTTCCCTCTTGGTTCAAGAACACTCACCATGGGGTTTTCTCCTGGCCACATCAGCAACTGGTGCAGAGTCTCATCAACTTCTCTCTCCCTATGTTCTCCTCTAGTTATCAAAATCACATCCTTCCCCTCTCTCTTTCTCTATTTTGCAAACCCCTCCCTTTCTCTCCATTTTGAATGAAATTTCTCAAATAAGTCACCTACATTTACTTTTTTTCCATACTCACTTCCTAACCACTAGCTCAATGTAATCTGGGTTCTATAGCTAGTCCTCCTTTGAAACTGCTTCTCCAAGGCTCTAACCACCTTCTTGCAGAAAAATAATTTGCATGCTCTGCAGGACTTAATCAGACCTGACCTTCCTGCTACATTTGATTCTACTAACCACTCTTCTGGAAACTTTCTCCCTGCCTCGTTCCCATGACAACACATTTCATTTTCTTTCTTCCTCTCTCTCTCACTCCTGTTTCTAATTCTTTGTAGGCTTATCTGCCTCTAACTTTCCCTTAGTTTCTGGAGTTTTTCTGGTTCCTGTCTTCATTCCATTTCTCCTAATTTATACCATTCCCCCTGGGTAGTCCCATACATTTCCTTAGTTTCAGTAACATCTATACATCAGTGATTTTGAATCTACATGTGTAGCACAGATATCTCTCCTGAGCTTCAGACATATATTAGTCAGAATATGATTAGTCATGATTAGGTTTTAAAAATTCAAAACTTCATTATTTCAACAAAACAAAAGTTAACTCCTTACTTATTCTATATGTAAAATCTAGATCTGGGTAACACTCCAAGACACTGTCCTCTAGTAGTCAGGCTGATGGAAATGACATTATCTTGTACCTACACCATATGGGGTACTCAGCCTCTTTGGCCAATACGGCAGAGAGAGAGAAGCTGAAGAATTATACTGCTAAATAAATGCTCTGGCCCAAAGTGATGGCTCATATTACTTCCACTCACAGCTCATTGGTTAGAACTTGTCACAAGACCTCATCTAACTTCAAGTGTAATATTCCACATGTGCTCATAAGGTTAGGAGAACCAGATATGGGTGAGCACTAGAAATTGCTACCAACATATCCAACAGTGTACCAACTCTCTCCATTTTGGTATCTCATAGGCACATAAAATCGGATATGTCCAAAACAGAACTCTTGCCTACAGAGAACCAGATAAGGTTAGAAGAACCAGATACGGGTGAGCACTAGAAGTTGCTACCAACATATCCAACAGTGTACCAGCTCTCTCCGTTTTGGTATCTCACAGGCACATAAAATGGGATATGTCCAAAACAGAACTCTTGCCTACAGCAAAACCCAAACCTCACAATTATCCCCTCTACCTCCAGTCTTACCTTCTCATGTGCTGTCAATCTCTTCTCCACCTTACATTCTTAAAGATCGTTCTTGGCCAGGTGCGGTGACTCAAGCCTGTAATCCCAGCACTTTGGGAGGCCGAGCCAAGAGGACTGTCTGAATCCAGGGGTTCGAGATCAGCCTGGGCAACTTGGTGAGACCTTGTGTCTACAATAAAACAGAACAAAACAAAAAAGCCGGACATGGTAGTGCACACTTATAGTTCCAGATACTTGGAAGGCTAAGGTGGAAGGATCTACTGAGCCCAGTAGATTGAGGTTGCAGTGGTTGTGAGTGTGTCACTGCACTCCAGCCTGGGCGACAGAGTGAGACTAAAAAAAAAAATCTTTCTTAGACACAAGTCTGAGTGTGTAATTCTCATGCTTAAAATACTTCAATGGCTCCTAGTTGCTTGCAGGATAAATCCAGATATGACATTAAGGCCATTCCTCATGAGTACTACCCACACTAGCCATCTCAAGTGCCTTATAATTCCTTGACCTGGCCACATTATCGCATATGTCCACATTGCTGTACATACTGGTATACCCTTCCCTGACACTCCCTGGACGATGTTTTTTTACTTGACTGACTTCTTTTTATCTACTCCTTGATGAAATCTTCCCTGAAATGCTGTGTCCATGCCATTTAGTGGTTGGCATGTTGTGTTGTAATGGCTTACATGTGTAACCTTATTAGAGCTGAGATTCCTAAGTCTTACAACGTAGTGAAAAGCATAGTCAATCCACCCAGAATTAATATAAAAAGCATTTCATTACTTACTTCAATCTCTTGAAAAATTGGAAAGAGGATCCCATCAAAATTATCAGGTGAGCAGTAAAGGAAAATTCTTGTTTCCTTTTTTCTTTCCTCCCCACTTTTCTTGCTCTTCACACTCTATATACCTCCCACTTACCAATCTCTTTCCCTCCACTGCTAGGGAACTCTGCCCTTTACCCTTGTTTTTTCTGTCTGTTTCTCCATTATTCTTTCCTCTCCAGCCTTTATCAGTAGATTGACTTTATATATCTAGTAAATAGACTAAGTCCTCCTCTTCTTTTCTTTTCAGTCTTGTTTTCATTTGTCAATTCTCCAATTGTGTATCAGGAAATTATAAGAATTGAACCGGCAGAAATAAACTGCTCTCAGACAGCAGAGACAATTGAGTTGGCTTACACAGGACCTTCTTTGACTGGGACAAGGGAAAAAATTTGGGAAGACTCACTCCCATTGTGTAATGTTATCCCATCACATTTATTTGTAAGCTCCTAAAGAACAGTTACAAAATTTTATCTCTTGCTTCTTGGGGACTAGCACATACTAGATACTCAATAAATGTCTGTTTAAATGGATGGATGGATGACTGAATGAAGATAGTAATATAAATGACAGATTGCTGACTGCTGTTTTCCTTTTCATTCCTTTGTCAGGTACTATATCTGTATCTATTACAAGCCAGAAACTTTTTAAAGCCAGTTTTCCATGACATGAATATCAAAACCTCAAAATCTATTCTAAGTAGATAAATGGTATTATTTTACCTGCATCCTACACTGGACACTTTTGCAATTTCTCATTACTACATGTCCACTGGAGAGATAGACAGTGATAACACCCTCTTTGCATCTAAACTATCTAGAAAGTTCCTTCTGCAGAAAGTTATATGAAGGAAAGAATATTGAGTCCACAGTTCAATTATTTATCAGTGTTGTCATATGATTTCCATATCCGAATATGTCTGCTTTGTAATATCAAGGATGCCAGGTCACAGAAGACAGACTGGTATGTGCAATAATTCAGTGTTTACAAGATTAATTACAGGCAAGTCAGGTAAGTCAGGCAAGAGTAAGTCAATCTTCGCAGGAAAGAAGTGCACAGTCCAAGGATGTAAGGACTCTAAGCTAGAAGATCAGTGATTTATGCAAAATACCTGTACAGTGATGCAATAGTTCTATTTATTAAGGGCTTATCTCTCTATCTAGACCCTCACTGTCCAATATGATAGCTAGTAGCTACATTTGGCTATTTAAACATAAATTAAAATTAAATTTAAAATTCAGTTCCTTATTTTCACTACCCATATGTAATCACAAGTGGTTGGTTGGTGGCTATATAATAGACAGAATACTCCTAGAACATCTCCATTATTGCAAAAAGTTCCATTGGATGATGCTGCTCTCAACCATGATAGGCACTTTACACAATTCAGTTCTTAAGGCAGCCATGTGCCCCAATTTGCAGACGACGACACTGAGATCAAGAGAGTAAGGAAGGGCTGCGTGTTCATACCTGTAATCCCAGCACTTTGGGAGGCCGAGGTAGGAGGACTGCTTGAGCCCAGGAGTTCAAGACCAGCCTAGGCAACATAGCGAGACCTTGTCTCTACAAAATAATCAAAAAACTAGCTGGGCGTGGTGGTGTATGCCTATAGTTTCAGCTACTCAGATGGTTGAGACAAGAGGATTGCCTGAGGAGGTCGAGGGTTGCAGTGGGTCATGATTGTGCTAATGCACTCTAGCTTGGACGAACAAATGAGACCCTGACTCAAAAAAAAAAAAGTAAAGAAGCTTGCCAAAAGCCACAGAATTTGCGAATGGAAGCAATGAGAGTTCACTTACATCCCATGCTTTTTAGGCAAGGACAATATGTGTACATTTTTCTGGAGTTGCAACTGACTTCAGAGCATAGATCTTCCTGAGATCACAAGTTTAAAAAACTAGGCACACTGAGCTGCATTTGGGGAGTTTCTGGCACAGTTACTGCTCATGTGTTTCAGTGAAATATATTGTTAAAGTAATGGCATTTTAAAAAATCATTTTATTCTTGTCATTGCCAAGACCACCTAAGTTCAAATCCCCACTCTGCCACACTCTAGCTATTGGACTTTGGCCAAATTCATTAATCTCTGCAAAAATCTGTAAAATTGGGATAATAATAGTGTCTAATTCACAAGGCTATTGTGAGGATTAAATAAAATAATTCAGGCCATGTGTCTAGCACTCATATCTAACAGCTATTACTGTTCTAAAGCAACATATTTCCACATTGGCACATTCTTCCCATGAAGAATCTCTAGAAATGACAGCTGGATTTTCACTATTTGTTTTTTTAAACATCCACATAATTGGAAAACGGGATTGAAGGATAGAGATCTATAGTACTTCTTCTCTTCACCCACCACCTCAGTTTCAAAGCACATTTATCAAAAGTATATCACACTACCCTAGGCATTCTTCCATATGAATTTGATTGGCGATACATCTGCCTTCTGAAAGATTGGGCTATTCAGATAGACATGGGAAATCCATCGCATCCCTGACACAAGCTCTTCTATGAAAAGAGCATCTACTGAATTCAGAAACCCAGGATCCATCACACAAAACAGAACAGACCTTTATTGCTCCAGCTTTCTCACCCCCTCACCCTCTCCATCCTTACTCTATAATTAATCATCCTGGTCCACCTTTCAGTGCCTCCAAGGACTCAAGCCCTTCTTTGTCACTGGCTCTTATACACACACACACACACACACACACACACACACACACACACACACACACACACCAATGCATGCCTGGCATGTAATAGGTATGAAGAAAATATTTTGTCATAAATGAAAGAAGTAGAGTTGTTTTGATTATACTATAATTGGGGGAATCAAGTTCCATCTGTGGTTCCCCTAAGAGGTCTCTCCAGAGCAAAATTTGAAAACAACTGGATTAGAATATCCCTCTACTGGTCAGAATTCTCCAGAGAAATAGAACCAATAGGATATATGTAGATATATAGAAATAGGTTGATTATGCTTACACAATTATGGAGATTGACAAGATGCATGACCTGCTGTAAGCAAACTGGATAATTAGGGAAGCAAATGGTTTAGTTCTAGTCTAAGCTCAAAGGCCTGAGAACAAGGGAAGTCAATGATGCATAGGCCTAGTCTGAGTCAAAAGACCCAACTACTAGGAACTTCAGTGTCCAAGGGCAGAAGAAGATGGATGTTCTAGCTCAAGCAGAAAGAAAATTCACTCTTCCTCTGCCTTTTGGTTTTATTCAGGCCTTCAATGGATTGGATGATGGCCACTCACATAGGTAAGGGTGATCTTGTCTCGTCTACTGATTCAAATTCAAATTCCTAAAACTCCCTCATGGACACACCCAGAAATAATGTATTACCAGCTATCTGGGAGGCCATTAGCCCAGTCAAGTTAACACATAAAATTAACCATCACAATCTCTATGATCCTTCTCATATCTATAGACTATAATCTTGTGATAGATTTTAATAAAGAGAAGGAAAAGCAAAGTACTAATCCTGGATGTCAGCAAAGAAATTAGCATATTTTGTGGGGTGTCTTAGAGTCATTTTCATCCATTTACATTTCCCCAAGAGACAAAAAAGGAAATAGAATGTGACTGACCATAACAGGGTTATAAGGGACATATGTTGACTTCAGGACCTGTCCTCTTTTCAGCTTGAACATTTGCATTCCATTAAGTGACTTGCCTTGTGTGGAGTTAGGGGAGATTCTATGAGATATTCATTTCTTGGTCCTCTGTGACATATACCCATGCCTATGACCATATAATTGTTACTTGTCATCACATATGTAACCAGTGCCTACTGGGAGTTCAAGGGGAAAAATTCCTATGGATGTACAGATTTTTAAGTTGCTTCACTATTCATATTAGCTATAATATGGAAACAACCAGATGCCCATTGAAAGTGAACTGGATAAAGAAAATGTGATACATATGCACAATGAAATATTAAATAGCCAATAAAGAAGAACAAAATCATGGCCTTTGCAGCAATGTGAATATACCTGAAAACCATAATTCTAAGTGAACTATTACAGAAACAAAACTAAATACCACATATTCTCACTCATAAGCAGACCCTAAACGTTGGGCACATGAGCACAAAGGTAGGAACAACAAACACTGGGCACTATTAAGGGAAGGATGGATGGAGATGGGATAAATGGCACACAACCACTCATTGGATACCATGTCCACTACTGGAAGAGATAGAGCTCCTAGAAGTCTAAACCTCATCTGCGCAGAATTTACTTATGCAGCAAGTTACTCATAACTCTAAAATAAATTAGAAAAACAAAAGAAATCAGACAAAAACGAATGAGATTCTTACCAAGTTAATCCAAATCAGAGATAATTCTGTTTCTGGACTTGAAAAGAAGGAATGATGATAAAATTTATGCTCTAAAGACACCTAGCTTCAGCTTCAGCCAGATTGTTTACTTAAAAAATAAAGTCTGACAAGAGGTTTGCATGGTGAAAAAAATGTGTTTTTACTTGTGTTTCAGTTTCCTGGACTGAATTAGTAGCTAACAATCAAAAACTAAAAGTGGACAGGCAGGCATTATCTTTAGATGAAACTTAGAAACAACAGATCAGATAGTTAGTACATCCACTGTCTTAAAGACAATGCCTTTACACCAAAAATATCTCTCGTCTGAGAATCCCTTAGGACCAGTGCTAAAAAATGTTCATGCTTTCTACAGCAATCTTCCTGGCTGCTCTCAAGAGTATTTTGTAAATTGTTTTAACTGTACCAGAAAATCAGAAGAGTTACAAGTGGGATTCTGAGTGATATATATATATATATATATATATATATATATAAAACCATGGTCCTTTCATTAAAAGTTCTCACTCATGAATATGACCTGTCTACATAGCCATCTAGTGAACCAGGGATAGCCCATGTCTCTTAAGTAGAAAAGTTCTGCAATAAAGTTCTTCTCTCTTAGCAACATTTCTGGTAACCAGTAGAAATTCTGAATGGTTCCTCCTCTAGGCCACTGATAAGACAAGTCACTGAACTCGATGCAGAAAATGAGAAATTGATGGAAGCAAATTATTAGTTATCATAAATGGACTTTTGAGTCGAGTGAAAATGATCAGAACATTCTAGTGTTATCTAGAGAACTATGAAAATATTATTTTTCCAAGGAAATCTTTGTAAATTCTTACCAAATTTCTATCCATAGCTTCTAGCTTTTCTAGTGATACTTACTAGCTACCTCTCTTCTTGCATATATCACTGCAAGTTCAACTAATAAAAATTACAATATCTAGAGCACCTTGTTTAACCTTATATGGTACATATAATATGTATTCCACCACAAATATAATGGAGGTTATATATGTATATTTATTTATGCCTTGAATATTTCTCTGTTACTACACAATATATCTTTAAATATATACATAGCATATCTTAATTATAGGTATATATCTATGCATTATCTAATAAAAAGAAACATAGCATAGAGAATAATGACTGAAAAACCACTCACTGAGTACTATGCTCATCATGGCGGGGGGGTGGACAATCCCATCAGAAGTCCAAACCTTGCCACCATACAATATACCTATGTGACAAATCATCACATGTAACTCTTGAATCTAAAATTAAATAAGTTTTAAATAAATGTATAAATAACAATAAACATAGCATGTAGGCCATGTGAAAACGGAAAAGGAGACGTTTTATTTGTAAGTTTCTAAGCAGCAAACTTACTTTACTAGTAGTTCTATTTTGCTTAAGCTCATATTATAATACATAATTATTTCTCTGTTTTTGCTAAATTTTAATAGTGGTCTTCTGCTACATTTTTCTGAAATATTGTGCTCATAAAGAAAATGAAATAACAATAAAATGAAAACCTAAGTAACCTCTGTCCAAATACCAAAAAGATCATTGCTGGTACCCAGCAGTCTATTATATGTCCCCCTCCCTGTCACCATAACTCCTTAAAGGAAATCACCATCTTGAATTGCATAATGACTATTTCCTTGCCTCTCCTTATGGTTTTATTACATATGGAGGCAGTGTCAAATCCTTCAGTATAGTTTCCCCTGGTTTTGAATTTTGTATAAACAGAATCACTACATGTTTCTTTGATGCATTGTTATTTTTCACACAGTATAATGATTGTTGTGAGATTCATATATGCTATGTGTGGCTGAAGTCAATTTATTTTTATGGCTGTATAATACTCCACAATTTACTTATACATTCTACTGATGGGCGTTTGATTTGTTTCTAGTTTTTGGCAATTTGGAATAATGCTACTGTGAATATAAGCATGCATTGATTCAGGACATACATAAGTGTAGACTTTCTAAGTCATTGTTATATTTCACTTTCTAGTTGATTAGAAAATGCTAAATTGTCTTTCAGAGTAGTCTTACCAGTTTTAACTCTCACTAAAAGTAACATATCACCATGTTTGGTTTGAATCCAGGATTTTTTACAGTCCAACACACATGCCCGTTCTTCTAGATTCCCAGGAACGTATAAGAGCTTTCAAAGCTCCCCACTGACATAGACTTCCGAGATCTTCTTTTTGTGTTTTTGGCCATGTTCTTGTTTACTCCAGCTGATATGACAGCATTTTGTAGCTGTGATGATAAACAATTGCCACTGATTGTTTTCAACAAATGTCCTATGAATAGGGCTTTTTCCTAGGAGTGAGCTCTGAGTTGGGTCAAATAATGACAAGCCCTGCAAATGGGTCATTTCTAGGGGCCTTCCAGACAAGTCAAATAGTGACAATTCTCTTGAGGATAGGGTTTTTGGAAGAGTTACAAAACTGAGGTGCGTTTGCAGTGGCTAAAAAGCCAATGGTTTTCATAGCTGTCAATGGTTATGAAGCTACTATTTTTCAAGGTTATAATGGAGCTGGGAAGAGGTATGTAGGAATAGGAGAAACTTAAAAGCCACAAACCTTGCTGTTCGTACTGAGGTTTAGCAGTGTTTTTAATATAAACACTCCTTAAGTTTTTGCAAGCCTTTGGTTAATTTCCAGAGATCTGAAAAAGTTGATTTTGACATATCTTTGGTCAGAATTTTCATTGCTTTTATGGATGGAAAGATTTATGAAGCTCCTTATTCTGCCATTCTGACACCTCTACTGTATGATTTTAATAAATGTTCCTTTTCAAAGTAAAGTATTTGTATTCCTAGTTTGTGAAGAATGAAATGATGTTGAATTATATGAAATAATTTATTCGCATCTATTGAGATGATCATATGACTTTTCTCCCTTAATCTCCTGTTGTAGTGAATTACATTGGTTTGATTTTTCTAAAAGTAAAGTAATCATGTATTTCTGGGGCACACCCTACTTTGTCATTGCTATTTGAATGCTTGTCCACTCCAAAACTCATGTTGAAATTTAATTACCATCCTAAAAGTATAAACAAGCAGGACCTATAAGAGGTGATTGGGCCATGAAGACTCCACCCCTGTGAATAGATTAATGCTATCTCTTGAATGGGTTCATTATAAAAGGGTGGGTTTGGCCCTCATATCTCTCTCTTTCTGTCTCTCTCCCCCCTCCCCCTCCCTCTCCCTCTCCCTCTTTCACTGTTCTCTGGAATTTTGTGCAAAACTGGAATTATTTCTTGGTTGACTGTTGGGTAGAACTTGCCAGTGAAGCCATCTGGTCCTGGAGTTTCCTTTGTGGGAAGACTTCTGATTAGTGATTCAATTTCTCTAATTGCTACATTACTACTCAGGTTTCTAACACTTGTCAAATGAGTTTTGGTATTTTACATTTTCTACAAATCCATCCATTTTATCTAAATTTTCACATATACTGGCATAAAATTGTTCATAATAATTTATTATCTCATGAATACATGAAACATCTTTAGTGACATATTTTGTATCGCCAATGATGGATATTTTATAGGACAGACATAAAAAGACATAGGATTTCTCCCTGTTTGTAAAAAAAAAATCATTTTTTCTGATGATTGAAATTTTTCTAAACATATATTACTTTTTAAATTTCTGATACTGGTCCCCACTCTAAAGGTAAATGTTTTTGGAATTACGAAATCCAAGTGCTTCTCCTCAAATAAGATATCAGATGGAAAATTTCAAGGAAATCATAATGAGTACAAGATTTCTCTAAAAAATGTTTTTGAGTTCACAGTTTCTCGATCATTATTTTTCACTCAGTTTTCCTAGGCTTCCGTCCAACCTTTCCTTTCCCTCTACAAACCCTACATTTCAGTCATACTTCTCTGGTCAGCAGCCCATAAACACATCATACTCTAGTCTTTGCTTCTGCCATTCCTTCTACCTGCACGATTTTTCTACATTTATATCCATCTGCCAGAGTACCAACCATTCTCACAAAGGCAATTTCTCCTCTGAGATGAGAGAATTTCACTCTCGCCCCCATATTCCCTTAATCCTCCCCAAAGGGACTGCTGATGTAGGATTCTCTCTGACATGACTTCAAGGAGGTAGAGCTACACAGGGAGGCAGAATAGGAGAATCAAAATGAACACAAGTAACATGGGGATTTGGAAGATGTTTCAGTCTATAACAGAACTATGAAAAAATTCCGTCTTCCTCCAGTTTCTGTTCCTGTGTGTTCCGCTCTGGGTATCTCGAGGCAATCTCCCTCTGGGAGAGTACTGTCTTCCTGTGTCACTACCATAAGGATTTGAAGGTACCAGTTATTTGTTTCTCATGCTACCTGAACATATTGCTCTTTGAGAAAGTTTTGATGCACAAGCAATATCAACATCTGTTTCAAGGATCTCTGCTGGAATTGCAGCTTCACAAGCCAAATTGCCTATGCTTCTATCAAGGAAATGGCTATTTATTTTATGCAGCCATCTGGGCTCTAACTAGGATGTTTTGTCATTTGTGGTCTTGTTTTCTGGCTTTTTCTTCTAAGGATAAAATTTGACGACTTCATAAGCAATTTCTTCTGTCAATAATATATATGTATACATATATATGAGTATTATATAATCAAATTTATGAGTAAATGTTCTCTAAGTGGTTTACAATGTCACTATGGTGATAAATATTTTGGCCTAGTATTCTCTTTTCCATTCCCCTCCCCCCAACTGCATTTGGATCTACAACATTTACACTTTGTTGAAAAACAAGTTAATAAACTCCACAGGGCCCATATGCAGTTGCCTGAAGACTTTTTTGTGGGACTTTGCCTCCTTTGAAAAGAGACAGGCAGTTTGGAGACACAATATGCTACCAAATGGGATTTTCCCCCACCTTCCTACCTCCCAACAGTCTACCAAGGAAACAGTTTATTGTATCACTTTAGTAAACACTATCATCTCAGACACTGGAAACTTTTCTGCATCTTTTATGATGACTTCTCAAGAGGAATATCACAAATGACTTGTAGTCTAGAGCCTAATTTCAGATTGAGGAGATGATGGGGTAGGTGGTGATCTGAAAACAATAGATTTGTTTACGATCAAATATTATTTCCCCTTTTCTGAAAGTTAATTTACTCATAATTGTGGCTTTTATAAAGTCTTCCAAGCATTCTGATTTGGAAAGAAGAGACATGAAACTCCTACTGACAACACATTGCTTCCCATCTTCCTGGCAATCTCACTCACCTGGAACGGAGCCATAAAATAGAAAGAACATCACAGGACATGTAAGCAGCCTAAATGAATGTTGAAGAGATCACGCCCCAAAGCTTATAGACTTTATTCATAGACGAGTACTTCACCCATACTCTATTTACTCTTACATTACACACAATTATATCTGGTTTTCCAGTCCATTGCAGATTAGAATCAGTCAATTAGAAAGGAGAGAAGACCTGCCAACAGAGAATCAGAAATGCTATCAATAGAAGACACAAAACTAAAAATTCACAGCAGTTCCAGGGCATTTAGAATTGGCCAAAAAGCTCTTTACACTTCCATATCCATGAGAGCACACTGTGTACAACCCAGTGCAATCACTGATGTTCACAACGATAACTTGAAGTCATTGAGAGGATGCATTATGTTCAGGGTTCTCTCTGTAGGAAAGCAGAGAGTGTGTAATATATTTTAGGAAGAATCCATCCAAAATGATTAACATTTTAAAAGGTAAGGCTCAGCAATATAGAATGATTTATTGAAACCTGGATTATTTGAGTCCCTTTTAACTGATCTTCTGCTTCCAATCTCTCCATCCAACCCAAAACTACCCACATCCATCAAGTCATCCTTTTGGTTAGTGCAAGATCAATTTTCCTAAAGAAATAGTTCTGGTCGAATTATTTCCACATTCAGGAATCTCTAGTGACTCCCCTGCACCTCCTAATAAAACAAAATACTCAACTTATTATTTGAAGACCTTCCTCGGTTTATCCTAATCTATCCTTCCAGATGTACTTACTGCCACTACTTCCAAATACACTACTCTCCAATTGCAATAGTTCTCAAAGTCTCTGGACCAGCATCACCTGGGAACTTGTTAGAAAAGCACATTATTAGCACTCACCAGAGACCTACTGAATCAGAAACGCTAAAGGTGGGACTCAGTCATCTGTATTTTAATAAGCCTTCCAGGGGGTCCTAATATATGCTTAAGTTTGAGAAACCCTAATCTAGCAAACCTGAACTGACCATTACATAATCACTACTCCTGCATCTGTGGTTTGCTCATGATGCTTCTTTTGTCTGGAATTCCTCTTGCTTCTCCTCCCTTATGAAACCCTATATACCTTCCAAGCGTATCTCTAATGATATACCTTTAAAAAATATCTTATATTTCACCCACTCCGACGCAAATTTTTTCTCCTACAAACCTTCACAAAAATGCACTTACATTCATTCATTCTTCCGTTCAATTAATAATAATTGAAGTCTGCTATGTGCCAGGCACAGGGCACGTGGGATACAAATGAACAAGTAAGCAGGAAATTACACCATGGTATTTGCTGTAGGGAATTGTGAGAACACAGAAAAGGGCTATCTCTCACAGATATGCAGGTTTGATGATTCTTCCTACGAGAAGTGCCATCTATGCTGACTATGAGAAAGATGATTGCAGATAATTAACCAGGAGAATTTTCTTAAAAAAAAAAATACATATATATATATCACTTGTAAGCAGACCCTGAACATTTATCATAATACTATAAGAAAGGGATTGGCAGAGTTGGGCACTGCTGGGGGGGGGGGGTGACAGGGCACGCAACATCAATAAGGGTACCCAAACTTTATCTGCATGATAACCACTTATGTACCTAACCCTGAATTGTACCCCAAATCTTTAGAATAAAATAATAATTAAACTTTTAAAAAGCACATGTAATCAAGACTTGTTTTAAGGAAAAATTCATACACAATATTAAACTGTAAAGTTAAGTTGAATCGTGTAAACAAATCCTCCTGTCAGAGTGTCAATTTCTGTGGAGGAGTCTTTTCTTTCCTCCAACAAGCTATCATTAATACAAAGATACTTGCCAATTTAATTATCTCCAAAGCGTGCCAGTCATATTCTTGGCATCTTGGAGAGGCCCTTTCCTGAAATCCCTGAGATAAAGCCACATGTGGTATACTTCTAAATTCTGCAGCCAGATTTCCGTCCTAAACCAGCTTAAACTATTGCTACAACCACCATATTCCCACTGGTATTCTGATTGCCTAAGACACCCAACTAGGTCCTCATCATCCTCTCCATCAAATGTCAACTCTCTTACTAGAAATGTCAAGGCTACCCAGAAATTTACCCCAGTCTTAATGTTAATACCAGACAATTGACCTACATCTACAAAGACCCATAAGCTTTAGAGTGTTTCCTGTTGAAAATTAGGCAAACTACAATTTTGGGTTACTTCTGAGATGTCTGAAAGCTGATGTTTGAAACAACTCCTGGAAGGAAATAAACTACTTCCCAGTTCACTAGAGCCTTCCCTCATAGTGGATTAAAAGTCATGAAGTTGGAATCTCAAACTGCCTATTATGTATAGAGATTCTTAGTTAATCCCCCTTTAGGTGGCTATAGACCAGGATCAATTAACATGGTAATCCACAGAGAGGTATCTGACATCAGATCCAAATGCTAGCCTCTAAGTAAACTTCTGCCAAGGAGTTATGAACGGAAAATAACTTTGCTGTAAGAACAAGGAGATTACATTGTGCAGAGGATAGAACACTAAACTCAGAGTCAGAAAAATTGGACTCTTGTCCCTTCATTGACAACCATCAGCCTTGTGATCTCTCTGTGCCTCATCCCTGCCAGCCACAACTTGAAATCGGATGTAAGTAATATACCTGTGGCAAAGACTTGTAGATTTCTAACCCAACGTTCACTATTCCATTTAGCTTTAGTAGTAGAATTACAAGGATAAAGTACTAGGCTAGCTGCAACACAAACACAGTTGCCCAGCTTGGAAGCATGCCCATTGCTCAAAGGGCAGCCAGTTATTGCATGAGTCACTCCTGTTTCCTATGGTTCTGACAAATAACAACAGAAAATGGTCCCAATGTGAAGTTCAGATATACCTCTATGTGGACTACTAAGTCCAGAAAGCATAGGGGTCAAGGACTAAAACTAGTTCAAAATGGTATATATCATTGTCCAGTATTTTACTTCTGGATTTTTTTTACTTCATGAATAAGATACTGGTTTTACTGCTTTATACCATCAATGTTTCCTTAGATTTTATATACACATTAAAAAACACCTTCCTTCATATTCCTGATTATCTTTCATACATTTTAGGTGGGATCACTTTTCTCCTGTCTGAAGTATAGCGCTGTAAATTTCCATTAGTGAGGGTTTTTTTTTTTATAACATTTCAAATTATTTTTTGTCTGAAAATATATTTGTCTACTTTTTGCAAAATATTTTTGTTGTGTGTAAAATTTCGTTGATTATTATTTTCTCTCACCCTAGTGAAAATATTATTCAACTGTCTTCTCACTTCAGTTTTTGCTGTCGAAATGCCATTCATCATTTCACCATTGCTATTTATTTTCCTCTCTGTCTTTTTTGTTTGTTTTTTGGTGATCTGTTTTTTCTGTCTGTCTGCTTCTAAGTTATCCTCTGTTTCTTGAACACAGGTATTCTATGAGTTCACTGCAAAACTTCTAGTTGAGGATTTTTTTCCCTTCTGTTTTGAATTCATTTTGACTTCCTGGATCTCAGGATTGGTTCCTTTCAGTTATTTGGGAAAATTATCAGCAGTTACTTGTTTAATGTTGTCTTTTCTTCTGTTATCTTCAGCACATGCACAAATGACATTAGATCTCTTAATCTTCCATGTCTCTTGTTCTTACTTTTAAATATCCCATCTTTTTATCTTTGAACTATGTTCTGGATAATTTCTTCAGGTCCATTTTCCAATTCATGAATTTGTTTTTCAGTTGTGCTTAATCGCTGACTAACACAGTTATTGAATTTTAAATTTCAATTATCACATGTTAATGTCTATAGATTACATATGATTCTTTTTAAAAAATCTGCTATTCCCTGCTGTTAGTTTCAATCCTCAGTTTCATTCCTCCAAGCATATTAAACACTGTATTTTAACACAAATATTTAAAACCCTCTAGGGGTTTGTTTCTAATGTTTTCTTTTCTCTGTTGTTTCTTGCTTACAGTGCATTGTGTCCTTGTCTGTTTTACGATTTTCTTTTTGTGTTATTCTTTTGTTTCATTCTTTTGTGAGAAGTTCATTTTCCTTGTAACTTTATATGGGAATTCTTTGATACTTTCCTCCACAAAGGATTTTTATTTTTGTTGTCTCATTTGCTTCGGAGTGTTAACAAATTGGAGGCACATTAGATAAAATTATCTGCTTGAAAATTTTCTGACCACACATTCAGAGTGAATTTGTCTTGAAAACACACATAAGAGCCGGCCCATTAAAAATTCTCATAAAAGAATTTTTTTCCTTCGCCTAATGACAGAGTTAAGATGATTTCATTTCAGTTTTGCTCTCTTGTGTTAAATACAAGTAAAATTAAATATAGTAGGTTTTGTTTAAAAATAGAATGTATGACCGTGTTCGGTGGCTCAGCCCGTAATCCCAGCACTTTGGGAAGCTGAGACGAGTGGATTGCCTGAGCCTGTGGGTTCAAGACCAACCAGGGCAACTTGGACAGACCTTGTCTCTAACAATATATATATATTTTTAATTAGCCGGACATGGTAGCACCCGCCTGTAGTTCCTCTACTTGCAAGGCTGAGGTAGAAGGATCGCCAGAGCCCAGTAGGTTGACGCTGGGGTGGCTGTGAATATACCACTGCACTCCAGCCTGGGAGATGGGGTGAGACTCCAACTCAAAAAAAAAATAGCATATATGGTACAAGCTTGTTTTTAAGGGGTTTCTGTGTGTCTGTATCTCCATCCTTCAATGTGTAGGAGAACTAGTTAAAATAATGTTCCCCTCGTATTCACATAATTATTTTGAAATATTGGACTTTTAAGGCAATTTTCTAACTTGATTTTAGTACTTTTTGTATTCCTTAAATTAGTTATAATTAGAAATTACCATTTATACAAAAAATTCAAGTCATAATTATAACATTTTAAAAAATCAATGAGGACACAATTTTGGTGACTGTATGGTATCATAATTTTATTGTACATGTAAGAAGATGAGACACAGATCAGATAAGGTATCAGCTTCAAGTCACACAGTGAGTTACAGCAGAGCCAGACTTGAACTCCAGTATCCTGTCCCTCAATTCCAAGTTCACTCCACCACATTCTAATTCTGGAACAATACTGGGGCTCATTACACCGAGAAAAGGCATTATCACCTCCCCAAACCTTCACATTATTCTTTTCACAACGTAGCTATTTTTAAATAGTTCAATTTCTCTTCATTTCAGCTCAATCTCTTTTAAGTCTTCAGCTTAAAGGTCTCCTTTTAACTTGTTTCCTTTTTCACATTCAAACTATCATTTTCAAGAGTAATGTAGAATGTTCCTCAGGAAGGAGATCACTTAAATTTTCCTAAATGCAATTACCTGGACCTAGAATGTCTGTAGCACATGAAATTGACCATTCTAAAGCTGGTTCCAATTTTGTAGCCATAAAGCACTTTATAGTTTACAAAGCACTCTCAAATCCACTATCTTTAGGCTCTTCACCAATCCTGAAGTAACTATCAAGAGGTTGTTATTGCCCTAAGGTGGACACTAATGAAATAAATATTTCTTCTTACATCTAATTCTGTTTTTGTAATTGTTAAATTATTTTTATTCTAGAGGAGCCCACAAATGGTATAAGCTTTAGACTCCACTAAACCTTGATCTGATCCTAATAGTTGCCATTTTACAGACAGTAACTGAAGCTAACTAAAAGTAAGTGACTGCTCCAAGATGTAACAGTCATTAAATAATATGTATACTATCTGCAGATCCCAGTATCCGCTGACAGGTGTGTGGGGCCCCTGGAACTCACTTCTGAATGCCTTACAACCTGTCCATGCGGTGGGGGTATATGTTTGCCCCCTGAAAGCAAAATGAAGTAAGAAAAAGAAAGGAAAAAGTAAGGAGGAAGACAAAGGAAAGATGGAAAGAGAGAAGAAGAGGGAAAATAGACAGGTATACCAACTAACGACTAAACAGAGAAACAAAGACAGAAAAAACCAAAAACATACATACAATCATACAAACAAACAAACAAACAAACAAACCAAAAGCCCCTGTTGATGTACTCTTTCTCAAACAATACCCATAGTCAAACTGAAAATCTAAATCTCCAGTCAGGATGGCCATCATCAATAACTCAAGAAACAACACATGCTGGAGAGTATGCGGGAAAAAGGGAACACTTCTACACTGTTGGTGGGAGTGTAAACTAGTACAACCTCTGTGGAAAACAGTTAGGTGATTCCTAAAAGATCTAAAAATTGACCTTCTATATGACCCTACTGGGAATATACCCGGAGGAACTCAAATCGCTCTACGAATAAGATACCTGCACACGCATGTTTATTGCAGCATTGTTCACAATAGCAAAAACATGTAACCAACAGTGCTGCCCATCAAAAAAGGACTGGATTTTAAAAATGTGGTACATATACACGATGGGATATTATGAAGTCATAAAGAAGGTCAAAATTATGAATTTCACAACTTGGATGGACTTAGAGTCCATAATACTGAGTGATCTATCACAGAAACAAAGAACTGAGTATCACATGTTGTCACTCATAAGCGGACATTGAACAATTATTGTAATATTATAAGAAAATGATTGGCAGTAGGGGGAAATTGTCAAGGGAGGGGGCTGTGGGATTGGTAGTTGTGGGAAACTGCTGGGGGGCACAACTCATCAACAAGAGTACCTGCATAATGAACATTTGTATACCTAACCCTGAATTGTATCCCACATCTTTAAAATAAAAATAAATAAATAAAAAGAAGGAATCTTAGGGAGGGAGACAAAGCAATTGGCAATGTGTACTTTGAAAATCCTCTCAAGGAGATTCGGACATCTGCCCCAATTCTTTCATTAGGAACCACTGACTTTCTGCTAAATAAACTGACCTAATAATAATAATAATAATAATAAGTATACAACATGATCTACTTAATTATTCTGAAGCCAATATTTTCCTACATGTAGTCATGGCAAAACTTCCCAAACTGATGCATTTCCACATAGTAGATAATTGAGTTAAGATGACCTCATGGGAGAATATTTTAAAATATCCATTAATGTTTTTCAACACCAACACATCTTGTACTTCAAGGCCAAGCAGCTACAGCATTCCTCATATGCTACCTTCCCTTGCTGAAAAGATGTAAAGAGAAACATGTGAATGTCCTCCATTTAAATATCACCTTTTGAAGCCCATGGCAGAAACAATGACTTTTAGGTGGCAGATTGGCAGGAGTTCCTTGCACCGCCACAGCATGGAAATAGTACAGGTACCTTCTGGAGATGTCAGAGGCAAAACTGGATCCCAAGACAACCCCAAACAGTGTAAGAGAGAGAACGAGAGAGCAGGAATATTTCCCCTTATTCCCAAGAGAAATTATGAGCTAGTAGACCCACAAGACTCATGTGGTTGTGAGGAAGGTTCAATGCTGGATAAAGTGGTATGGACCACATGACATGAAGCCAGCTGAGAACACAACTGTCTCAGAGGATGCTCCACAGAGGTGACAGTGGACAAAAACCATGGGCGACTGTGTACATTGTAGCAGAGGCTGGCATTGTCTTCTCTTCCCCACACCAAAAAGGGTTATAAACCCTGTATAATCCAAGTGACAGCACAGGGGAAAAACGGGGAGGAGGATCCTGATGTGAGCTAAAACCTGTGATGACTTAAGTGACCAGAAAGTGAGCAAGATTGTACTTTGTACCATCCAGCGGATTCAGGACTTAAGAAAGAAGCTAAGTTCACTTATAGAAACAGTGAATGAACTTGTACAACTGAGCTTTGTGGGCCAGGAAATTTGTATCTATAGGCAATCGTTTCTATAACAAACATCCCTACATTGCCTGGGGGAGGCATGAATTAGTAAGACCAGCTTCTACTTAGATTCAGAAGCTCTTTCTTCAAGTCCCAGCTCTGCTACTTACTACCTTTGTATCCCTGAGCAAGTAATTTAACCTGAAACTCAATTTTCTCTTCTATGAGATGGGATCCCTGTCCTGTCTTTCTACTTGTGCCCTTATTAAAATGAAATGAAATCCTACAAAAGAAAGTATTTTGCAAAATGAAAATCTCTCTACAAATATTAGGTTTTACTAGCAATCAATTTATTTTCATTCACCTTGTACCATTCTTTCCTTTTTCATATTTTGATATTATTGCCAGCATCTGAAGAAACATCTGATTTAGAAGACTATTTTATTATTTTTAATGGAATATACCAGAGATGTGTGAGTCAAATAGTACAACCTCGAAGAGAGCAGCTGGATGCCAGATGTTGGCCACAGGCAAGGCTGCCGGGCTTTCAGTGTATTCGTCACTTCTGGCTGCTGTAACAAATCACCACGAACTCAGTGGATTACAGCAATACAGATGTATTATCTTATAGTTCTGGAAATCAGAACTCCAAACGGGTCTCAGTGAGTAAAATCAAGGAGCTGGCAAGGCTGTGTTTCTTCTGGAGACTATAGAGGAGAAGCTGTTTTCTTGCTTTTGTCAGCTTCTAGAGGCCACCCATGTTCTATGGCTTTTGGTCCCTTCCTTTATCTTCAAAGCCAGCAACATAACATCATCAAATATCTCTTGACTCTGACCCTCTTGCCCTCCTTTTATGAGGGCCCTTGTGATTTCACTGAGCCTACCCTGATAAACCAGAATAATCTCCCTATCTAAAGGTTTATATCCTTAATCACATCAGCAGAGTCCCTTTCATCATGTGCATGTTTCCTGAGGCTGCCTTAACAAAGTGCCACAAATTACGTGGATTAAAACAGCCGAAATTCATTCTCTCACAGTTTTGGAGACTAGGAGTCCAAAACCAGGATATTGGTAGTGTTGGGCTCACTCCAAAGGTTTTAGGGGAGTATCGTTCCTTGCCTCTTCCAGTTTTTTATAGTCACATGTGTTGCTTGGCTTGAAGCTGCAGCACTTCAGTCTCTGCCTGCATCGTCACATGGCCTTCTCTCTATATGGCCCTGTGTCCAAATTTCCCTCTTCTTATAAGGACATCAGTCACATTGTGTTCAGGCCCTCTTCATTTCAGTATAATCTCATCTGAACCTAGCTATATCTGCAACAATTTCCTTCCCAAATAAGGTCACATTCTGAGGTAACTGGGGTTAGGACATCAACATATCTTTTGGGGGGACACGATTCAACTCTTAATACCATGTAAGGTAGCATGTTTACAGGTTCTTAGGGTTGGGACGTGGACATTTTAGGTGGGGCACTGTTCTACATCTACATCCTCTAGAAGCTTCCCTCACCACACCGTGGAGACCTCCACACTTTGCAGGAGAGGCAAGGGCTTACTAGAGAGGAGCAGTGTGGTGACAAGGAAAGATCTGGTCTCAAGCCTCTCCTCCTTGTAGTTGTACAAACTTCAGGAAAATCCCTTTACCTCTCTGAGGCTCAGTTACATCACCTAAAAACAAGTCTAATAATCTCCATCTCCCAAGGACAGTTGTAAGGATTTCATGAGACAAGACTGTGAAGCACCCAGCATATCAAAACATAGAAATGGCAGATTTATCATGTGTCCCTACTCCCCAAATTTTATGGAAGAAAGTAAAGCTTTTGTTCCATGTAACCACTCCCACTTCCACTTCTATTCCACTCTGAAGCAGCAAATTTGGTTGTGTGCCCAAGGGAGACTAAGAGTTAAATTAATAGTGTGGCTGGACTCAGACCACAGACTGAATGGGGACAGGGAGCACTTGTCAGTTCCAAGGGTCTGCTGTTCTTTGCCTCTGTTTCACCTTTCCTCTGCCAACCTTCCCTGGACTCGGCATTCAAAGCTACGGAGAACTCCAACCACTGGGGTAACCTAGGAAGACTTTGAAGCCAGGGGATAGAGGAGCTCTGAACATGCCAAAGTCCCCAGTCTTAATTTTGTTCTTTGGTTTCATCTGTCTTTTAAAATTTTTTTTTTAGCTTTATTGAGGTAGAGCTTACTAATAAGATTATATATATTTAAGGCATGCAATGTGATGTTTTCATATACATGTACATGGTAAAATGATTATAGTAATCAAGCTAATTAACATATCAATATGTTAATTATGTCAACCTAACATAATTACCATCTTCTGTGGTGAGAACAATTAAGATCTACTTTTAGCAAATTTCACGTATAAGATATAACACTTGTAACTATAGTCACCAAGCTATACACTAGATCTCTAGAAATTATTCATTGTAAAACCAAAGTTTGTACCCTATGACCTATGTCTGTCCATTTCCTCCACCCTACCCCCTGGTAACCACCATTCTACTCTGCTTCTATGCAGTCAACTTTTTTGATTCCACATATATGTGAAATCTTGTAGTACTTGTCTTTTTGTGTCTAGTTTATTTCACTTAGAATGTCTTCCACGTTCATCCACGATCTTCCAAATGGCAGGATTTCCTTCTTTTAAAAGCTAAATAACGTGTGTGTGTGTGTGTGTGTGTGTGTGTGTACCACATTTTCTTATCCATTCATCTGTCAATGGACAATGCTGTTTCCACGTCTTGGTTATTGTGAATAATGCTGCAATGAACATGGAAGTACAGATATATCTTTGATATACTAATTTAATTTCCTTTGGATACATACAAATAGTGGGATTAAGATGGGCAAAGGACATGAATAGTCATTTACCCAAAGAAGACATATAAATGGCTAACAGATAGATGAAGAGGTGTTCAGCATCATAAAGCATCAAATAAATGCAAATCAAAACCACAATGAGATACCACTTCACATTCATTACTATGGCTAATATCAAAAGACAAGAGATAACAAAATGTTGGTAAAGATGTAGAGAAAAGGGAACACTGTTAATGGAAATATAAACTGGTACAGTCATTCTGGAAAAGAGTATGGAAGTTCTTCAAAAAATTAAAAATAGAACTACCATACTATTATGAACCAGACTTAAAATATTTAAAGAGAGAAAATCTAAAATGTCAACACCCCTTTCAATCCCTTTTAATTCATCTTCTTTTCCTTTCCCTTTGTCACGCAAACCCATGCAGCCTCACTTGAAGCCAGTTTTTGCTCTGAGCTGCATTTCTCAAGAAAGAAAGTTGAAAGAAAGAAGACACCTCATTAAACTGACAAGCTTCTGCAAAGCCAAAGAAACCATCAAGAAAGCAAGAGACAGCCCACAGATTGGGAAAATGAATTTGCCAACTCCATGTCTGACAACGGCCTAACATCTTGGATCTACAAGGAACTCAAACGTGCTGAAAAGCAAAAAACAAACAACCCTATTACAAAGTGAGCAAAAGATATGAACAGACACTTCTCAAAAGAAGACATACAAGCGGCCAACAGACACATGAAGAAAGGTTCAACCTCACTAATCATCAATGAGATGCAAATTAAATCTACATGAGATACTACCTAACTCCAGTCAGAATGGCCATTATCAATAACTCAAAAAATAACTGATCCTGGAGAGGATGTGGCAAAAAGGGAACACTTCTACACTGTTGGTGGGAGTGTAAACTAGTGCAACCTCTGTGGAAAGCAGTGTGGTGATTCCTAAAAGCTCTAAATGTCGACCTCCCATATGACCCCACAATCCCCCTACTGGGAATATACCCTGAAGAACTCAAATCACTCTATAAAAAAGATACCTTCACACGTTATGTTTACTGCAGCATTGTTCACAATAGCAAGAACCTGGAACCAACCATGCTGTCCATCAAAAGAGGACTGGATTAAAAAAATGTGGTACATATACAAGATGGAATACTATGCAGCCATAAAAAAGAACAAAATCACGAATTTCACTGCAACTTGGATGGAACTAGAGTTTATAATACTGAGTGATCTCTCACAGAAACAAAGATCTGAGTATCACATATTCTCACTCATAAGTGGACCTTGAACATCTATCTTAATGCTATAAGAAAAGAATTTACATTGCTGGGAAACTATGGGGGGGCAGGGAGGGGAAGGGAGGTGGGATTAATGGTAGTCAATATCTGCTGGGGACTGGGGAGACACCCCTTATCAACAAGGGTGCCTGAACGATGAATATTTTTATACCTAGCCCTTAACTGTACCCCACAATTTTAAAATAAAAAATATGTTTAATAAAAAAAAGAAAGAAGACACAGCCAGAGCTCAAGATTTTAATTAAATTCGCCACTGCTTGACATATAAGTATGGGATAGTGAATGGATTTTTTAGTTTTTCAAAGATTAATGTGGGATGCTTTCTTCACTGCCCCTGAGTCTTGTTTTTAAGTGAAAAATCAGAGATGAAAGGGAAAGATGAAGGATAGGAATGGACACACCGATAGGCTTTGGTTGTGTTTGCTGTTTACCTTTAATCTAATGTCATTAAAGCAGCTGTCAACCCTGTTTCAGGGACTAACTGATTTAAGGAGAAATGAGCAAACTGACAGGCTGGGAGAGAGCCAGTAGGCCTCTGGTGGATTGCTTCTGAAGGCCAAATCTTTGACTGGAGCTCAGAGTACTGGTCCTAAAAACATCTCCCTGCCATGTGACTTTGTTAACAGATCAACTATTAGTTTTCTAGCACTGCCATAACAAAGTGCCACAGACTGGTCAGCTTAAACAACAGAAACGTACCATCTCATAGTTCTGGAAGCTACAAATTCAAATTCAAGGTCTTGACAGGGCACTTTCTCTTAGCATGCCTTTCTCTTATCTTCTGATGTTGCAGGTGGTCCTTGGTGTTCACTATACTCTCTGCCTCTGTCATCACATGGCAGTCTCCCAGTGTGTGTCTGTCTTCACATGATCACTTATAAGGACATCAGCCATGTTGGATTAGGGCCTCACCCTACGCCATTACAACTCCATCTTAACTTGTTACATCTGCAAAGAAACTTTTTCCAAAGTCATATTCTGATGTACTGGTGGTTAGGACTCTGACATATTTTGTTGAGGAGTCATAATTGAACCCATATCAGAAGTGAATTAGGCCACATTTGCTATAAGGAAAAATCAAAATACAGTCTGCTGCAAGAACAATTGTGTGCTGCTCAACCAGGTTGATTTTGCTTCTCAGCAGACACTTGTCAATGTCCGGAGGCATTTTTGTTGTCCTAAAAGGGAGAGAGGTGCTATTTGTATCTAGTGGATAATGGTCAGATATGCTATCAAACATTCTAAAATACACAAAACAGCCCCCTGAAACAAAAAAGTGTCTGGCCTCAAATACTCCCAGTGGCCAAGTTAAGAAACCTTGTGCCACAGTAATAAAATTTCATCTGCCTCCCACACACTTCCCTACAGAAGACAGTCCCTCTCTATTCATCTGCTCCCAAAGGGTGCTCTCTCTCTCTCTCTCTCTCTCTCTCTCTCTCTCTCTCTCTCTCTCTCTCTGTCTCTCTCTCTGTCTCTCTCTCTGTCTCTCTCTCTGTCTTTCTCTCTGTGTGTGTCTCTCTCTGTGTCTGTCTCTCTCTCTCTGTGTCTCTCTGTCTTTCTCTCTCTCTGTGTGTCTTTCTCTCTGTTTCTCTCTCTGTCTCTCTCTTTCTGTGTGTATGTCTCTCTCTCTGTCTGTCTCTCTCTCTCTGTGTCTCTCTCTCTGTGTGTGTCTCCCTCTCTCTGTCTCTTTCTCTCTCTGTGTCTCTCTCTCTCTCTGTCTCTCTGTCTCTCTCTCTCTCTCTCTCTCTCTCTCTCTCTCAGGAACCATCACTAGCCTTTTGACTTCAAGTCCTGTTTACTCCCCTTCAGACTTGTCAATTCTAGGCAGGACTTTCAAATTGATGATTTTAAAGGTTTCTTCTCCCTCTGCCATGCTGTTTGGCTCCCGCCTGCCTGCCGTGCCAAAAGATGAAGTTGTGAGAGCTGCTGGCCTCCCTGCATCTAATCCTGAGCTTCAACAACAGCAGGGAAGGTGGCAAATGTTCAACAGCAGTTGTTGGCAAAGAAGCACAGCAGTGGTCAGACCCAGTGATGCCACTGCATGCACAAAAGCTACTTTAGCAAATTTTTCCTATGTGGTAAGATTCGCAACCAGGCAAAGCTCTCTGCTGTGTGTGGGTTCTGGGGACACTGAAATGCAGATCTCCTATGTAATTCTTTGCAGGCTAATTAGGTTGGACAACTGACTGGGATCCTTTTTTTAATTTAACTTGTTATTAATATTGGTATATTAACCTGATCTGTGACATGCAATGGGTGGTGAATTTATGTGGCAATAAAATATAAAGCAGAAAATTTCCATATGAGTGTGGTTTTATCCAAAGTAAAATGGCTTCTGCATTGATTAGGCTCTCATCAGCAAACCATAATAAACTGCTTGCCAGTTTGTTAGACTACATTAATTATTTTAATGATTGAATAATACTTGGAAACTATCAAATGCTGAATAATATTTTTTAAAACCTTTTGATAAGGCACAAAAGGTGATTTTTGTTGCCTACTTATAGAGTTTGGGATTTCTATTCTTGCCTTTTAGCAGTATGGTATTTATTAATCAAGTAGCTATGCTTCAGAATTCAGTAATACATTCTACAACTCCTGGCCAGTAACATCAAACAGTGAAATAGCCCTGGACTTAATTACAAAGGAAAATTTCTTTTCTCAAAATTTAGTATTTGGGTCCTAATTCACTATTGTTTTGAATTAGTTTGGCTTTGGGATGGAAGAACTGGCAGGGGATTTCTGCTGCCCTTCTGTTTTCAGATCAGCTGCACAACTGCAAGAGAGCATTCATCCTTGCTCAAATAGCAAGTGGCCAAAGAGAGGGAGATAGATAGGGTTTTCACATAGTTCTTGTGCCCTTTGCCAGGCAAAATATCCTTCCTTGGCACCCTCTTTTAGTTTCCTGTGCCCATAGCTCTCCCATGTGATTTGTCACTACAATTGCCAAGAAACCAATGGAAAAATCCAGTACTTTTAGTTTTAGATAGGCCATGCATCCGTTTGAAACCATTCATCTTATAAGATCTTTGATGGATTCCTCATTTCCATCAGGGAACATTAAATATGACTGAACAGATTTACTTAGAAAGTCTTCGCTCATTGTTTTGGGGTGTTTTGTGGATGTTGATTTGGTGTGAACAAACACGTCCCCTTTATTTTGGGCCACAGACGGAGATGGCAGTGACTCTGAGCTAGTATAAAGGGAAGGAGAATCTTTAGATTTTCAACTTTTAACCAAATGAGAACTAGAGGCTGGGGCTGGTGTTCTGAATGCCTTCAATTTTTAAAATTATATAACAATATTTTTGTTCTCATCTATGAAATATTTATATCATACAAAAAATAATATTATCCATGTACTCACCACCCATATTTGACAGATGTTAACATTTTGCCATATGTGCTTCTGAACTTTCTCCATTTTTTTTTTTTTAGAAATGAAATGTTACAAGGCTTCCAGTTCCAAAAAGGTGGCATAGAAGTAAGCTGGTTTTATCCACACCTCCACCACAGAAAATCAAAAACAAATATACAGTGCTAAGATTGTCACCAGCAATATCTAAGAACTCAAATGTATGAATTAGACAGTTGCCAGGGACACAAAAAAGTTTTTTTAAAAAAGCAGGCAATAAAAGAATCAGAATTAAATCTCTGTGACGCCCCTTGCTTCAATCTGCTCAGCATTAATCACATGAAAAATGTTCTCTCGAATCATACTCTCTATACTGGAAAAAAATGAGATCAAAGTGGACAACCAGCTTCCCCACTGTCTTGAGTTCCATTGCAGGAAACAGCCCTAAGAGTAGCCAAAGAGAAGGGGAAAAGTGGGACTACCATCTCTAGCCCTGGAAACTCTTCTTAGTAACTTGACCATAGGAGACACCGAACCAGAGTGGCTATTCAGTAGCACCATATTGTGAGAGGTTCTCTCCACAGGAAGTCAGGACGCAATTCTCTAACCAGTCTTCTCACACTGCCAGGATATCCCCTTTGGGATCTCTTCCATTCAGGACAAGCAGCATTCTGCTTTTTTTTTAATTAGTGCCAAGGTGAACCTGGGCTCAAGGCACCTTCTAGTGGCAAAAAAGGCAATGATCTAGTGGGGGTAAAACAAAGAAAATCAGGTAAAATACAAAGAATCTCTATGCAAGCATATGCAATAATTTAAAAAAAAAAAACAGACACAGAAGACTGGAATAAATAACTAATCATTCAATCCAAAGACATAAATATACAGCCACAAGAAACAGCAGCAAACAGGGAACCATGACCTCTCCAAACAGACAAAGTAAAGACCCAGTGACTGATTTTAACGAGATGGCAATATACGAGCTCTCAGACTAAGAATTCAAAGTATTAATTTTAAGGAGACTCAGTAATCTTCACGATAACACAGAAAAGTAATTCAGAAATTTAACAAAGAAATTTAACAAAGTGATTGAAATAATTTTTAAAAACCAGATATCTTGGAACTGATGAATACATTTGCTGAACTGAAAAATTCATTACAGGCTTTCAACAGAACGGATCAATCAGAGAAGAAAATTAGTGGGTTCAAAAACAAGCTGTTTAAAAATACACAGTCAGAGAAGAAACAAAAATAATAAAAAGGAATTTAAACCATCTATGAGATATGGAAAAGTATCACAAAAGATCAAATCTACGAATTATTGGTGTTCAAGTGGGAGCAGAGTAAGAACAAGGGGAAGAAAGCGTATTTAAACAAATAATAACAAAACTTTCCAAACCTAAGAAAGATATTAATATCCATGTACAGAAATGTCAGAGAAGAGCAAATGGATTTGACCCAAATAAAACTACCCTAAGGCATATAATAATCAAAGTCTAAAGACAGAGAGGGGATCCCAAAAGCAGCATAAGAAGCAAATTACATATAAAAGAGCTCTAATTCATCTGGCAACAAACTTCTCAGTAGAAACCATACAGTCCAGGAGTGAGTGGAACAACATTTTCAAAGTACTCAAAGAAAAAAAAAATCTGTCATCCAAGAACATTGTATATCCAGGAAAGCTATCTTACAAATATGAAGAAGACAAACAAAAGCTGGGAGAATTCACCACAACCAGAAAATTTCTTTACAAAAAATGCTAAAGGTAATTCTTCAGTCTGAAAGAAAGAAAAAAACCACTAACTCGCGGGGGGTGGGGGGAAGTTTGAAAATATAAAACCCATTGGTGAAATATTTAAATGTATAAAATAAATATGAAACACATGATACACAAGCAAAACAAGAATACTCTAATACAGCACTTGTGATATGCAATCCACTCATAACTAATATAAAACACGAAAGACAAATTTATTTTAAAAAGTAAGTACAGCAGACTGTTAAGAGATTGGCCACCTAAAAAAATATAAATCGAAACAACAAAAAGCCAACATGAAAAAAGAGATAAAGTGTAGAAGTCTTATTTATTTATTTATGTATTTATTTATTTATGTACTTTGTTTCTGTTCTCTTTAGTTTTTTTATTTTAAAGGTGTGGGATACAATTCAGGGTTAGGTACATAAGTGGTCATAGTATAGGTAAAGTTAGGGCCTACCCTTGGTCTCCACTTCGTCTAGCTTAAGGTTGGGTGGGTACTCTTATTGATGTAATGTGACCTCCCTTCCCCTGGTGGTGCTCCACTACGGCCAATAGTATTATGATAAATGTTCAGGGTCTGCTTATGAGTGAGTACATGTAGTACACATATCTTTGTTTTTGTGATAGATCACTGAACATTATAGACTCCAAATCCATCCAAGTTGCTATGAAGTTCATAATTTTATTTTTTATGACTGCGTAATAGTCCATTGTGCATATGTACCACCTTTTCGTTATTCAGTACACTTTCAATGGGCAGCATAGTTGGTTCCACGTTTTGGCTATTGTGAATAGTGCTACAATAAACATGTGTGCAGGTTTGTTTTTTTTTTTTTGAGTTGGAGTCTCACTCCGTCGCCCATGCTGAAATGCAGTGGCACACTCACAGCCACCCCAGCATCGACCTGCTGGACTCAGGGGATCCTTCCACCTCAGCTTTCCAAGTAGCCGGAACTACAGTTGTGCGCTACCATGCCTAACTAATTTTTTAAATTATTATTTATTTTAGAGATGAGGTCTCACCAAGTTGCCCAGGTTGTTCCCAAACCCATGGGCTCAGGCAATTCCCTCACCTCGGTCTCCCAAAGTGCTGGGATTATAGGCTTGATCCACCGCGCCCGGCCCAAGTACCTTTTTTATAGAGTGATTTGAGCTCCTCCAGATATATTCCCAGAGGGGGAATTGCTGGGTCCTATGGAAGGTCTATTTTTAGATCTTTTAGGAATTGCCAAACTGTTTTCCACAGGGGTTGTACTAGTTTACCTTCCTACCAACAGGAGAGAAGTGTTCCCTTTTCTCCCGCATCCTCTCCAGCATCTGTTGTTTTTTGAGTTATTGATGACAGTCATCTTGACTGGAGTTAGGTGGTATCTCAGTGTGGTTTTAATTTGCATTTCTCTGATGACTAGTGAGGCTGAGCACTTTTTCATGTATCTGTTGGCTGCTCATGTGTCTTCTGAGAAGTGTCTATCCATATCTTTGGCCCACTTTTTAATAGCGTTATTTTTTTTTCCTTTCAGCACATTTGAGTTCCTTGTAGATCCTGGATATTAGGCCTCTGTCAAATATACAGTAGGCAAATATTTTTTCCCATTCCGTGAGTATAGAAACAAACTCAAAACTTAAATGAAAATGAGGACTTTCTGACATCACAAGATTGAGACAAGAAGAAATTCAGGCCTTAAATAGACCAATAACAACCCAATAAATTGACTTCGTCACAAGAAAAGTATCTACAAAAAAGCCCTGGACAAGATGGCTTTCCAGAGGAATTCTACAAAACATACAAGGAGGAACTGATACCAATCCTACTAAAAGTATTACAGGAAATCGAGAAGGATGGTATTCCTTTCTTTACAATCTAAGCTGTTCTCTCTTTAAGACAACTTGTATCTATAGCAGAGGTCTCCCCTCCCCCCGGTCAGCGGATTGGTACTGGTCTGTGGCCTGTTAGGAACTGGGCTGCACAGCAGGTAGTGAGATGCAGGTGACTGGCGCTCCTGTCAGGTCAGCCACAGCATCATATTCTCATAGGGGCAGAGACACTATTGTGAACTGCACAGTGAAGGATCTAGGTTATTTGCTCCTTATGAGAATTTAATGCTTAATGATCCCTCCCCATCCCCCAGTTCAAGGAAAAATTTTCTTCCGTGAAACCAGTCCCTGATGCGAAAAAGGTTGGGGACCACTGATCTATAAGATGTTTTTGTAAACAACCCCATTATAAAATGGGCAAAAGATATGAAGAGACACTTCACAAAAGAAGACATTCGAGCAGCCAACAAACACATGAAGAAATGCTCAACCTCACTAATCATCAGGGAGATGCAAATCAAAACCACACTGAGATACCACCTAACTCCAGTCAGAATGGCAATTATCAACAACTCAAAAAATAACAGCTGCTGGAGAGGGTGTGGTGAAAAGGGAACACTTCTACACTGTTGGTGGGAGTGTAAACTAGTGCAACCTCTGTGGAAAGCAGTGTGGTGATTCCTAAAAGCTCTAAAAATTGACCTTCCATATGACCCTGCAATCCTCCTACTGGGAATATACCCTGAAGAACACAAATCACTCTATAAAAAAGATACCTGCACACGTATGTTTATCGCAGCGTTGTTCACAGTAGCAAGAACCTGGAAACAACCACGCTGCCCATCAAAAGCGGACTGGATTTTAAAAATGTGGTACAGATACACGATGGAATACTACGCAGCCATAAAAAAGAACAAAATCATGAATTTCGCAGCAACCTGGATGGAACTAGAATCTATAATACTGAGTGACCTCTCACAGAAACAAAGATCCGAATATCACATGTTCTCACTCATATAATGGTCCTTGAACATCCAATGCAATACTATAAGAAAATGACTGACGGTACTGGAAAACTATGGGGGGGAGGGGGATGGGATTAACAGTAGCAAATATCTGTCGGGGGATGGGAAAACACCTCTTATCAACAGGGTGCCTGAATGAAACGTAATTGTACACCTACCCCTTAACTGTACCCCACAAAACCATAATAAAAAATACTGATTGATAAAAAAAGATGTTTTTTGTAAGCCTCATGATAATCACAATGCAAAAACCTATAATAGATTCATTAAAAATAAAAAGCAAAATTTAAAACACACTACCAGAGAAAATCACTTAGACACAAAGAAAGACAGTAAGAAAGAGATTCAACACAACCAGAAAACAAGCAACAAAATGGCAGTAGTAAATTCTTACTCATCAATAATAACACTGAATACAAATGGTCTCAATTCTTCAATTAAAAGGTACAGAATGGCTGAATAAATAAAGAAATAAGACCCAACTATATGCTGCCTAAAATAAACCAATTTTACCTATAAAGGCACACAAGCTGGAAGTAAAGGAGTAGAAAAAGAAATTTCATAAACCTAAAATCAAAAAAGAACAGGACAAGTTATACTCATACTAGATAAAATAGACTACAAGTCAAAGACTGTAAAAAATATACAAAGAGAGTCACTATATCATGATAAAGGGGTCAATTTAGCAAGAGTACATAACAATTATAAATATCTATGCACCCAATGCCAGAGCACCCAAGTATACAAAGCAAACATTAATAGCTCTAAAGGGAGAGATATACTGCCATACAATAATTGTAGGAAACTTCAACGCCCCACTATCAGTAATGCACAGATCAGCCAGACAGAAAATCAACCAAAGAAACAATGGCGTTAAAGTACAGACAAGACCTAACAGGCCCAGCTGACACTTACAGAACAATTTACTCAACTGCTGCAGAATATGCATTCTACTCATCAACACATGAAACATTGTTCTGAATAGACCATATCCTAGGCCCCAAAACAATTCTCAACAAACTCAAAAGAATAGAAATTATATGAAGTATCTTTTCTGACCACCATGGAATAAAATTAGAAATCAATAACAAGAGGAATCTCAGAAAATACACAAACATGGAAATTAAATAACATGCTCCTAAACCACTAATGACACAATGGAGAAATTAAGCAGGCGATTTTAAAATTTCTTGAAGTAGATTAAAATGGAAACACAATGTACAAAATCCATGGGATATGCAAAAGTAGTACTAAGAGAAAATCTTATAGCAATAAACACCTAAGTCAACAAAGTAGAAAGACTTCAAATAAACAACCTAACAATGCACCTCAAGGAACTAGAAAACCAAGAGCAACTAGTTGCAAAATTAGTAGAAGTAAAGAAATAATAAAGGTCAAAGCAGAAATAAATGAAACTGAGACTAAAAAAATACAGAAGATCAAAAATAGTTTGTTTTTTGAAAAGATAAACAAAATCAACAAATCTTTAGCTAGACTGAGAAAAAGAGAGCAGATCCAAATAAATAAAATCAGATACAACAACAAAAAATTAACAACTGAAACTTCAGAAATCCAAAGAATCAGACCAGGCAAAGTGGCTCATGCCTGTAATCCCAACATTTGGGAGGCTGAGGTGGGAGAATAACTTGAGGACAGTACTTTGAGGCCAGCTGAGACAAAATAGCAAGACTCCCAACTTGACAAAAGTCTTATTGAAAATTAGCTGGGTATGGTGTTACGTGCCTATAGTCCTAGCTACTCACAAAATTGAGGCAGGAAAATCACTTGAGCCTAGGAATTTGGAGTTCAAGGCTGTAGTGTGTTATATGATTATATCACTGTATTCCAGCCTAAATGACAGAGAGAGAGACCCTATCTCAAAAAGAAAGAAAGAAAAAAAGGAAGGAAAGAAAGAAGAAAGGAAGGAAGGAAATAAAAGAATCAGAAGAAAATATTATGAACAGCTATATACCAACATATTGGAAAGCCTGGAAGAAATGAATACATTCCAAACACATACAACCTACCAAAGTTAAACTATGAAGAAATAGAAAATTTCCATAAATCAATAACTGAGAATGAGATAAAAGCTGTAATAAAAAGTCTCCCATCAAAGAAAATCTCAGGACTTTATGGCTTCACTGCTGAATTCTACTAAATATTTAGGGAAGAAATGATACCAATTCTACTAAAACCCTTCAAAACAACTAAGAGGAGGAAATATTTCCAAACTCATTCTTTGAAATCAGTCTTATCCTGATAACAAAACCAAAGACACAGCAAAAAAATAAAGCTACAGGCCAATCTCACTAACGAATGTAGATGAGAAAATTCTCAACAGAAGATCAGTAAACCCAATCCAACAACGTATTGAAGAGATCATTCACCATGATCAAGTGGGATTCAGTCAGGGAGGAAAGAATAATTCAACATATGCATATAAAAAATGTGATACATCACATCAATGAAATCAAGAACAAAATCCATATGGTCATCTCAACAGATGCAGAAAAAGTAGTCCATAAAATTCAACAACCCGTTATGATAAAAAAAAAAAAACCCTCATCAAATTTGGTATAGAAGGAACATACCTCAACATAATAAAGGCCATATATGACAAAGCGACAATTAACATCATACTGAATAGGAAAAACATTGAAGGCCTTTCCTTTAAAATCTGGAACAAAACAATGATGTCCACTTTTACCCCTTTTATTCAATATACTACTGTATGTCCTGGCCAGAGCAATTAGGCAAGACAACAAAATAAAAGGCATCCAAATTGGAAATAAAGAAGAAAAATCAGCCCTGTTCATAGATGATATCTTATACTTAGAAAAACCTAAAGATGCCACCAAAAACTGTTAGAGCTTATAAATAAATTCAGTAAAGTTGCAGGATACAAAATCAATGTAACAGTCAGTAGCATTTGATACACACCAACAGCAAGCAATCTCAAAAAGAAATCAAGAAAGCAATCCTATTCACAATAGCTAAAAATAATGCAAAGTACCTAAGAATCAATTTAACCAAAGAAGTGAAAGATCTATATAAAAAGAACTATAAAGCGTTGATGAAAAACTTGAAGAGAAAACACACAAACCTATTCCATGCTCATGGATTGGAAGAATTAATATTGTCAAAATGACAAAAGAAGTCAAAGCAATTTACAGATACAGTGCAACCCCTATCAGAATACCAGGGACATTCTTCACAGAAATAGGAAAAAAAAATCCTAAATTTGTACAAAAGCACAAAAAGATCCCAAATAGACAAAGCAATTCTGACAAAAGAGAACAAAGCTGGAGGCATCGCATTATCTGACTTCAAAATAGAAAACAAAGCTATATAACCAAATCAGCAAGGTACTTAGTATAAAAATGGACATGTAGACCAATGAAACAAAATACTCAGATAACAATCTATACACTTGTAGCCAACTTATTTTCGACAAAATGCCAAGGACCTACAGTAGGAAAAGGACAGTCTGTCAATAAATAGTGTTGGGAAAACTGGATACCCATATGTAGAATGAACCTAGACCCCCATCTATCACCATATGTAAACATCAAATCAAAATATATTAAACAGCAAAATCTAAGACCTGAAAGCTGTAAAACTACTGGAAGGAAACATTGGGGAAACACTCTAGGACATTGGTCTGGGCAAAGATTTTGTGTGTGTTAAGATCTCAAAAGCATAGGCATCAAAAGTAAAAGTAGGTAAATGGAATTGTAACAAGCTGAAAAGCTTCTGTACAGCAAAGGAAACAATCAACAAAGTAAAGAGCCCACAGAATCAGAGAAAATATTTGCAAACTATCTATTTGACTAGGGATTAATAACCAGAGTATATACAAAGCTCAAATAACTCAATAGCAAAAAAACCCAAATAATTTGATTTTAAAATGGGTAAAATATCTGAACAGACATGTTTCAAAAGAAGACAAAATGGCCAACAGGTATGTAACAAAATCTTCAGCATTACTAATCATCAGGGAAATAAAACCACAATGAGATGACATTTCACCCCAGATAGAATGGCTTTCATCAAAAAGAAAGGCAATAACAGATGCTGGTGAAGATGTGGAGAAAGGGAAACCCTCAGATGCTGTTCATGAGAATATAGATTAATACAACCATTACAGAAAATAGTATGGAGACTCCTCAAAAAACTAAAAAAATAGAACCACCATATGATTCAGCAATCACACTGCAGGATATAAATGCAAAATACTGTACATTAGTATATCAAAGGGATATCTGCACCCCCATGTTTATTGTGGAACTATACACAATAGCAAAGATAAGGAATCAATTTAAAATACATCAGCAGATAAGTAGATAAAGAAAATGTGGTATGTATACACAATGGAATATGATTCAGCTGTAAAAAGAATGAAATTCTGTCATTTGCAGAAACATGGCTAAAACTAGAACTCATTATGTTAAGTGAAACAAGCCAGGCACAGAAAGACAAATATCACGTTCTCACTCATATGTAGGATCTAAAAAAGTGGATCTTATGAAGATAGAGAGTACGTTGTTGGTTACCAGAGGACAAAAATGGAAGTGAGGAGGGGTGCAGACAAAAAATAGAATAATAAATGAGAGGAGATATTTGTTTCTAACAATAAAGAAAAATAGAAAAGAAAAAAAGGAAACAAACTGTTACAACTGAAGTTCAAACCCCCTCCCATCTCTCCCCTACCTTTCCCTCACCAGAATAACCACTTTGTTGAAGTTGGTGTGTATCATTCTCATGAACGTTCTTAATCTTTCTTCTATATTTATGCTTCATAAATAGCATACAATATCATTCAGGGTGATTTCTAATTTGCATAGCTAGCATTAAACTGATCATTTCCAGATATCTGTCCTAGGGACACTTTTACACATTTGCACAGGAGGACATATGCATTATAGTACTATTCATTTTAGTGCCATTTGCAACAGCAGAATGGAAAGTGGATATAATCTAAGGTCCATCAGTAGGGGAATGGATAAATAAAACTGTGATTTACTCATGTCCTATAATACCATACAGAAGTTAAAATAAATGAGCTAGATCTACATGTATCAACACAAAGAAATCTCAAAAATATTGTTGAGTGAATAAGGTAAGTTGCAAAAGTATACATGCAAGTCTATTTAAGTCATTTGTAACTCAGCTTTCTCATGTCTCATGTTTCTTCATATTTAAAGCACAGATCACAAAATATTTCACAGTTATTTCAATTAAATATTTTTTTTCGCCGGGCTCGGTGGCTCAGCCTGTAATCCCGCGCCTTGGGAGGCTGAGGTGAGTGGATTGCCTGAGCTCGCGGGTTCGAGACCCGCCTGGGCACCGAGATCTCATCTCTACAGTAAATAAAAAAATCAGCCGGGCGTGGTAGCGCATGCCTGTAATTCCGGCTACTTGGAAGGCTGAGGCGGAAGGATCGCCGGAGCCCAGCAGGCGAGGCTGTGGTGGCCGGGAGCGGCCACTGCACTCCAGTCTGGGCGACAGAGTGAGACTCCAACTCAAAAAATAAAAAAAATAAAAAATATTTTTTTCAGTTTGCAAAGTATTTTTATATGAACAATATCATTAATAAAGGCAAATGGGAAGATAAAGGTATTAATATTGTAAAGTGCTTATTAGCTTGGGGGGTCCTGAGAATTTTTAGCAAAGACTTTTTTAGCTTGAGAAAGGTACTTGGATGGACTGACTGCATTCTTATCTCTGGGACCACGTTACTCAATACCTGAAGCCCATTAATTAGCTTAATCCCCTGAGCTTGGTTGAGCCTCCTAATCAGCTACTCCTTGAACCAAAGAAGTAAGAGCAGGAAGTCACATCCAGGAAGGGCCTGTCTTGGTGCTTCCTCTACAGATAAATCACACTATAAACAACCTGAACATTTCGACAATACTGCTCAGAGGAAAGCATAACATAAATTCCTTGTTTCAACTTTAAAAATTCCTCTAGAATATAGATTGATTCTGCTTTCTTCACATAGTGGGGCCTCAAGAATATGCTTTTGTTTTGTTTTGCTTTGTTTTTGAGTTGAAGTCTCACTCTGTCACCCAGGCTGGAGTGCAGTGGCACACTCACAACCACCACAGCGTCAACCTGCTGCGCTCTGGCGATCCCTCCGTCTCAGCCTTCCAAGTAGCCAGACCTACAGGTGCACACTACCACGCTCGGCTTATTTTTTATTTATTGTCGAGACGAGGTCTCGCCAAGTTGCCCAGACTGGTCTCAAACCCGCGGGCTCAAGCAGTCCATTTGCCTCGGCCTCCCAAAGTGCTGGGATTACAGACTGAGCCACCGAGCCCAACCGAGAATATAGTTTTAATACATGGTTCTTCCTAACTCTTTTCTCTAGTCATGGAAAAGCCAAACAATTTTAAGGCAGAAAATAGAGTTTATCTTTGTATCCTCCAGGGCCTGGTCTTTGTGCATGAAGTTTGCTTAAGTGTATCAGGCAGTACAGAGTAGTAGAAAGCAGGCAAGGTCTGACATCAGACTAAACAGGCATGGCTTCAAGTCGTGTTTCTACTATTTACTGAGTCATGGATCTAGCAACTGACCTTGGGCTGGGGTTGCCTGGTCATTTGTTAGACTTAGCAAATAAGAATCCAGGACACCCAGTTAAAATCCAGGAACATACTTATACAAAAACGTGTTCATTGTTTATCTGAAAATAAAATTTAACCAGGCATCCTATATTTTCATCTGGTAATTCCACTTTGAGAAAATTACTTGTCTGTGTTTCAGGCAGTTTTTCCGGGAGAAACGACCCACGGGCAAACAGTATTCCCTAATCAGTCACTCCACAGATGAAGCGGAATCCTCACCTATTCTTTCTTCAGATGGAATCAGGCTATTGACACATAATGCCCTGAAATCAGAGGCCCTAAGCAACTTTCTTAGGACAGCCCTGCACAATGAAAAAAGTTCCTCCCAAAACACGAATTGGGTCTTGCTTAAGAAACTGTGAATGCCAGTGGGATAAGGGCAACCATACTTATTCTATTGTGTATTTTATATTGGGTGGGAATTGTTCTCTTCCCACCTTCTTTGACTATGTAGGGTCCTATCCCACACGTGAAACTGGAATGATGAAGTTAGAAGGTCACAAGTTAAAGATTGAGCAGAAATCACTTCAAGTCTATTGCCATCAATACAATGACGGGCAACAAATTCCCATAATCCAATCCTGTGAGAGAAGCTTCCTGTGTAACTCAGAACTAGTTAAGGCAGAACAGTAGATAAATGCATGCTTTTTTGTTCCATGTTATTATTTTTCCAATATAATTCACTATCTAAACTCAAGCTTTGTAGGAATATACAGAAGGTACACTCAAATCTAATACCGCTGAAGAGCATTGCAAGGCGGGAGGATAAGGGGGTTCTTCTCTTATGTCTGCTCTGGAACAGTTGATTATTCAGTAACTAGAACTTTTGGTCTGTCTGCATCTGTGGGTATAATAGCTTGTACTACAAATGGTCGTTTCCCCTCTTAAACTCAGTTACCCTCCTCAGTATGGTAATACATTTAGCTAAAAGAAACCCTAGCAGTTCCACAAGTAACCTTCTGAGGTTCTCTTCACCATCACTTACGGTGGTGGAAGCTTTGGGGTCAGACACCTGCATTTTTGATTCTGACTATATTACTTACTTACTAGCTCTGTCATCCTGGAAAGGTTTTCAATCTCTTTGTGCCTGTTTCCTCATCTAAAATGAGGATAGTAATAAATACCTCGAAAAGTTATCATAAGAATTAGAGAAACACTATACGTTAAGCATTAAGCACAATGTTAGAGAACTGGTGTTCAATAAATACCTATTATTACTGTGATCCCCTCAGTAAAGCACCCCTTCTGACTTCACGTCAACACAATTACAGGCAGGCTAAAGTTAGCCTTGAATTACCTGTGTCTGGACAATCAAGAGAATGGCCAGTTTATATCCTAGCTTAATAAAGCCTTCCAGAAAGCATGTACAAATACACACACACACACACACACACACACACACACACACACACACACACACTCCAAGCAAAATGACTGGGATAACATTTCATATATAATTAAGATTCACATATAAAATATACACACTGAAAGAAAATAATTTTAAGCAATTTATTAATTTGAAAAAATGTGATTCACAAATTCTCAGCTGAGGATATTATGCTCAGATGCCAGTGCAATAACAAATGCCATCTTTGAGCACAGAACCATCTGTAGAATGACTTCTATTAAAGGGATAAAATAAATTTCTATCTTAGGCTGTCTGTAAAGAGAATTTCACTGAGTTTTACAAGTAGATGGCATTATCTCCATATTTTGTGAATTTCAGTGTCCTCCCTAGCCAGTTAGATCCAACTGCTTAGTACTTTTGATTCGTGATTGTACTTGACAGCATCATTTAACCCTCAGCATACTCAGTGCCCTCTTCTATGCAGTTCCCTAGTTCACAGAGACAGAAAAACTGCAAACTCTATTTCCCAGCCTCTCTTGCAGCTAGAATTCTGGATGTGAATTACATTCAGCCAATGAGGTGAACCTGCACAAGACATGGAATATAAGAAGGGGCCAAAGGGCATCTTCCTACTGCTGTTGGCACTGTTGTTCGAATGTCACTAATCATTCCTGAGCTCTGTGGGGTGAGAGGTAGTGGTGGCAACCTCCGTGGTTACAGAGGTTAGAGTGACAACCTCCTAGCCTCTGGGTCACTGTTATGGTGGTGTGCTGCCCTGACCCCAGTCTTCCAGCCCTTCTAAGGATTTTAAAGTAATGAACCCTGACTGATATAATTCCCTTGGTGCTTTCCACCAAAATACTTTGACAGCAGTTAGGCATAAATGCTACTTCCACAGAGTCTCAGAATATAGCCCCATGTGAGACCCCGAATGCATTAAATGTCTAAAGTTCATACTTTATTTCTGAAATTAATGCAGAATTTCATTTTCATACAAAAAAACGCTTAAACTTGATTGCCTTCAAATAAAACATATGCTAGAGAAAGACCTGCTATGCTTATTTGTGTATCATAGATCAGTGGTTCTCAAATCAGGATATGCATCAGAATATGTGCAGAGCATCAATAACTACAGGTTGTCAAGATGCATGCCAGACTTTTGAAATGAGAATCTCAGAAGAGGCATGGTGGTCCACGGTAGCAGCATTTTTTAAAGCTCCCCAGTTGATTTGCATGTGCAACCAGGTTTGAGAATTATGTTTGGATTATCAGGAAAATATGTGCCTGGAGTATATGTCCTCAGTTTCCTTAAAAGGATGTTTTCAGTGAATGAGTTGTGACTTGATGTTTTTGTTGTATTGTTATAGAGGATAAATAGAGAAAATATTAAATGAAAGGTATCGATGTCTTTTATAAAAATATAATAAAGATACATTTTCCAACATGTCACTCAAAGTAACATATATATTATGTCATGTGATAAATTTCTTATCGCATCCTTACTTTGGTAGAAATAGAAAGAACAAAGAAAACATATTTTCCTTCCTCCATTGGGTACCAGAAAGCTCAGAGATAAACTCTGTGCTATATTCAGTAGAGAAGTTATTCCATACCTCAGGTAATGTTACCTGCTTTATTTTAAACAGTTATCTCATTCTTCTAAACAACTTGTCCTTTTTATGTTTGTTTTTATTGTTTCATTTCAGGTATTTTAATATTGTAAACAGTTTGGGGTTTTCTGTTATTTTGATTTTTTTTTATTTTAAAGATGTGGGATACAATTCAGGGTTAGGTATACAAATGTTCATTATGCAGGCATCCTTGTTGATGAGGTATGCCCCCCTCCTCCAGCAGAATCCCACTACTGTCAATCATGCCCCCCCCGAGCAGTTTCCCACTACTGCCAATCCTTTTCTAATAGTATTACGATAATTGTTCAAGGTCCACTTATGAGTGAGAACATGTGATACCCAGTTCTTTGTTTCTGTGATAGAACACTCAGTATTATAGCCTCTAAGACCATCCAAGTTGCTGTGAAGTTCATAATTTTGTCCTTCTTTATATAAGGCTGTGTAACATTCCATCATGTATATGTCCCACATTTTTTATCCAGTCCTTTTTTGATGGGCAGCATGGTTGGTTCCATGTTTTTGTTATTATGGATAAGGCTGCAATAAATATAGGTGTGCAGGTATCTTTTTCATAGAATGATTTGAGTTCCTCCGGGTATATTCCCAGTAGGGGGATAGTGTGGCCATATGGAATGTCGATTTTTAAATCTTTTAGGAAGTGTCAAACTGTTTTCCACAGGGGTTTTACTAGTTTACACTCCCACCAACAGTGTGGAAGTGTTCTCTTTTCCCCATATCCTCTCCAGCATCTGTTGTTTTTTGAGTTATTGATGATGGCCATCCTGACAGGAGTTAGAAGGTATCTCAGTGTGGACTTAATTTGCATTTCTTTGATGACTAGTGAGGCTGAGCATTTTTTCATGGATCTGTTGGCTGCTCATATGTCTTCTTTTGAGAAGTGTCTATTCATATCTTTAGCCCTCTTTGTAATGGGGTTGTTTGTTTTTTTTCTTTTCAGCATGTATGAATTCCTGGTAGATCCTTGATGTTAGGGCTTTGTCAGACATGTAGCTGGCAAATATTTTTTCCCAGTCTGTGGGCTGTCTCCCTGCTCTCTTGATAGTTTCTTTGGCTTTGCAGAAGCTTGTCGATTTGATGAGGTACCACTTGTCTATCTCATCTTTTATGGCATAGGAACTTGAGGTTTTGATCAGGAATTTGTTGCCAGTTCCAATTTCCATAAGGATGTTTCCTGTGTTTTCTATGGTTCTTATAGTTTGAGGTTTTACGTTTAGGTCTTTGATCTATTTAGGGTTAATTTTTGTGTATGGGGATAGATAGGGGTCCTGTTTCAATCTTCTCCCTGTGGTCAGCCAGTTTTCCCAGCACCGTTTACTGAATAAGTTCTCCTCTCCCCAGTGGTTGGTGGTGGAGGCTTTGTTGAAGCCTCCAGTTCCATTGGTCTATATGCCTGTTCTTGTATCAATACCATGTTGTTTTAATTATTGTAGTCTTATAATAAAATTTAAAGTCTGGGAGTATGATATCTCTCACTTTCTTTTTTTCTTTTTCTTTTTTGCTGAGGATTCTTTTGGCTATTCGTGGTCATTTATGTTTCCACATGAATTCCTGTATTGTCATTTCCAGGTCTCAGAAGAATGCTGCTGGTAATTTAATGGGTATTGCATTAAATCTGTCGATTGCGTTGGATAGGATGGACATCTTAACAGTGTTGATTCTTCCAATCCATGAGCATGGAATATTTTTCCATTTGTTTGTGTCATCTTTGATTTATTTGAGCAGTGTTTTGTAGTTTTCATTGCAAAAGTCTTTCACATCTCTGGTTAGGAAGATGCCAAGGTATTTGGGTGTGTGTGTGTGTGTGTGTGTGTGTGTGTGTGTCTGTGTGTGTGTGTGTGTCTATTGTAAACGGGATTGCACTTTTTATTTGGGTTCTGTTTGTTTATTGCTGGTATATAGAAATGAGACTTTTGCACATTCATTTTATACCCTGAGACTTTGCCAAAGTCCTTTATCAGTACAAGGAGGTTTTTGACAGATTCTCTTGCTTTTTTCAGGTATGGAATCATGACATCTGCAAAGAGGGATAACTTGACTTCCCCTTTTCCTATTTGGATACCCCTGGTTTCCTTCTCTTGTCTGATTTCTTTAGCTAAGACTTCCAAAGCTGTGTTGAACAGGAGGGGTGAGAGTGGGCATCCTTGTCTTGTCCTGGTTTTCAGGGGAAATGGTTCCAATTTCTATCTCTTTAGCAGTATGCTGGCTGTGGGTTTCTCAAAGATGATTCTTACTACTTTGAGGTATGCTCCATCTATGCCTAGATGTTCAAGGGTTTATATCAAGAAGGGGTGCTGGATTTTATCAAAAACTTTTTCCACTTCTAATGATAAAATCATGTGTTTTTTGTTTTTACATCTGTTGATGTATTTAATTACATTTATGGTCTTACGAATGTTGAGCCAGCCCTGGATCACAGGGATGAAGCCTACTTGATCGCGGTGGATGATTTTTGAGATGTGTTGTTGGATCCGGTTTGCTAGGATCTTGTTGAGAATTTTGGTATGTATGTTCACCAAGAGTATTGGCCTGTAGTTCTCTTTCTTTGTTGGATTTTTACCTGGTTTGAGTATCAATGTGATGCTAGTTTCATAAAATGATTTGGGGAGAGTTCCATCTTTCTCAATTGCCTGGAATACTTTCAGTAGGATTGGTATCAGTTCCTCCTTATATGTTTTATAGAATTCTACTGCAAAGTCATCTGGCCCAGGGCTTTTTTTTTTTCTTTTTTTTCTTTTTTGCCAGTAGTTTTCTTATTACATAGTAAATCTCTGGCTTGTTATTGGTTTATTTAGGGTCTCAATTTCTTCTTGTTTCAACCTGGGGAGGTTGTGTGATGTCAGAAAGTCCTCCATTTCCTTTAGGTTTTCAAGTTTGTTTCCATACAAATGTACATAGTAGTCTCTGATAATCTTTTGTATTTCTTCTGGGTCCGCTGTGACTTTATCTTTTGCGTTTCTGAGTGCAAATGGTTTTGAATGTGAATGTGAAAGGGATATAATTTACAAGTTAATAATTGGCTCTCTTTGACTTTTTTCTGTTCAAGATGAATGGCAGAATTGATTATAATGTGCAACAATTATATTCTGTTTATGAAGGTCTCAAAGGATTGTGCTAACATACACTGTCTTTCTATCATTATTTATTCAAACTAAATTATCATTTGAAAAGAAACAGACAACAGAAAAATATACAAAGTAGAAAATGTAAGTCTACCTATACTATAATACTACTCCCTTTTCCACAACATAAATAAACCACTGAAAGCAAATTTTTATAGGGTCTCCCTGATCTTATTTTCTGAACATATAATAGCAAATGTATATTTAAAAAAAAGATTGTATTTTACATATTGTTTCTCTTGCTCTGTTTCTCTTAGAAACCAGCTTGGATATCCTTCCATGTTTACTTTATGTCATTATTTTTAACAGTTACATACAATTTAGTTGTATGGATGTGTCATAATTTATTTCACGAGTTCTCTACTGAACATAAACTCTTTTAGACAGCAACATGGATCAACATGGTGTTTACATTGGGAATGCAGGGGAGAGAAGTTAAAAGTTCATTTCCAAGATACGGCCATTTTACCATTTAGTGTCTTACTTCCAGTGACATTGTTAACTACATGTAGCTCAGAGTCCTCCAATAAAAATATTGCAAGTGAAGTTGAGAGATAAAAATATGGTAAGAACTCAGTAAGCAATACGTTAAACCAACTACACACTGTCAACACATCTTTTTTTTCTTTTTTTCTTTTAAAGATGTGGTGTACAATTCAGGGTTAGGTATACAAATGTTGATTATGCAGGTACCCTTGTTGATGAGGTATATGCCAGCACATCTTAAATGGGCATTTTATTTTCCCTTAGCTGATTCTAATACATGATCCTTTTTTAAAAAACCCGTACCACCCAGATAGCTCAAGGTGCTCAGCAGGGATTTCCTTTTACAATCAAGTCAACACACACATTTTTAAGACAGCGATCTATCCAGTGAATCAAAGAAAAGAAGAGCATTTTGTGGCTTGGCTCGAACTGTGATCACCAAGCTGCTCACATTGCAATTTATAAAAACCTAGTCCAGATCCAAACCAAGGACTCTCTAGGGGAATATAGGCAGGTCAAGAGGGACAGGTAACACTCACAGGAGGCCAAAAGCATTCTGTCATCATAAGCTTGGTTCATGTAACAATAAAAAGTGAACTCTTGAAAAATATGTATAAAGAGAATGTCTTATATGCCTTGGCATCTCCATTGACCAACAAGCTGTTTTTCTTTGGGGAGTAAAAAAGTAAACACAGGCAAATAACTGATTCTGTTTGGTAGAAAAGTACTGTACGTGACCACAGATATCTTACTAACTATATTTTATCTTGGAATGTGTGTTTGGGGTGGAGGAGGATGGCTTAAGTGCCACGTTTATCCCCAGGTCTTCTGTCTCTTATCCATCCACATCCATTCGTCCCTACATCAATCCATTTAACAGATGATCATTTCCAGGGCACTTCACTACACCCCACTTTCAGAGCACATAGTAGAGGGAAATCTATTAAACTACTACCAACTCTGATGTGGCTAAGGCATTGACCTAGTGCAACTTGCTTGAACTCTTGAAGTTTCTCAGTTTTTGGAGCTATAACCAACCCCTTTAGGACTTGGTGGAAGCTGTAGATAGTCTTACCCCCCCCCCAAAATGCTCATACACACACATTTCAGACACATTCCAGGAGTTCCATAGACTACATTTAACAAAATAGTATTTATTTCGATAAAAGCAATCCATAGGCATTTCATCTTCATTCCTTTGTATAACTTTTCATATAAATGCATTCACAAAGAAAAACAATCCTTTGTTAGATCTCATATCCTGCTTTTCAAATCAAAAAATAAGGTCACCTTACTTACAAAAGGCCCCAAGGAAACTCATTCTAAGAGTGCTCCTCTACTGCCATCTTGTGGAATGTTTGTTGCAAGGACAATAAAAGGCTGCAAGGTTTGGTTGGGTTTTTTTGTTTTTGTTTTCTTCTAATTTTCAAGATTCACATATCCCTCACCTATGTTTGCCAACTGTTAACGTCTTGCCACACCTGCTTGATTTCTCTAAGGACACACCCACACCTACACTTTCTTTTTTCAAATCATAGAAAAGTAGCCTGCTTTCATCAAGACACTTCACTGTAAAATATTCCATCATGTATTTTCCAAGAATAAGATGATCCCCCCTTTTTAATCACAACACCAACACACACCTAAGACAATCACCGTAAATTCAATATCATACAACATTCAGTCTTTAGTAATATTTAATCTTCCATTCTCGAAAATATCCTTTAAAACTTCTGTTTTTTCATTATAAGAGCCACTCAAGATTCACTCAGAGCATTTGGCTATTGTTTCACTTTATTCTCCTACAGTTCAGAACAATCCCCCTGACTTCCTCTTGTTCTTCATGACATCAAATCATTTAGAGTCCAGGTCAGATGTACTGCTTCATACCCACATTCTAGAATTGCCTATTTCCTCGTAATGATATTTAGATTCAAAAATTCCAGCAAGAACATCATATAAAGGACATCATGTACTTCCCACTGGGTCATATCGCAGGCACACAGTATCAGGTCAAGCTACTATTGGCACTGTCAAGCTTGATCACTTGGTTAATGTGGTGATCACTAGACTCTTCCATCGTGAAAGCACATTTTCCCATTTTAAAAGTAATCCAGAGTGACAGTTTGAGACCTGTTTTCAACAACATTTTACCCAGTCATGTTAGCCTCCTCTGATAAATCTTACTTAAAATCATTACTTTGGGAGCTATAAAATATCACTTTTCTAACTACATTTTTCCTTTTACATTTAGGAACTGGCATTCTTCTGTTTAAAAAAAACACAGAGATTGGGAATGGTGGCTTAATGTCTGTAATTCCAGTGCTTTGGGAGGACAAAGCAAGGGGACCCTTGAGGCCAGGAGTTGAAGACCAGCCTGGGCAACATAGCTACGCCTCATTTCTACAAAAATATTTTCTTAAAAAGTTAGTCGGGCATGCTGGCACACACCTATAAGGTTTGCTACTTGGGAGGCTGAGGCAAACGGATTGCTTGAGCCCAGGAGTTTAAGGCTGCAGTGGGCTGTAAATGAACCACCACTGCACTCAAGCCTGGGCAGTAAAGCAATACTCTGTCTATAAATAAGTAAATAAATAAATAAAAGCACAAAAACACAGAACTTCCTTCTCCTCTCCTTTTATTTATTTTGAATATCACCATGGATTTATGGGGTTTTTTCTTAACTCAGTATATTATAAACTATTAATCATCATTATGTTTTCTGATGTTCAAATTATCCCAGACTTAGCCAGTAGGTGTACTTTCAAATTGATTCTTGTGTCCTTATGACATGGTCTCATCATTCTCTGATCACTTTCTTACTTCCTGGTACAGCAAAAATATCTAGGCTCATGTTGTGTTTGCAGTTTCAATGGAATCACTCATTTCTCCAAAAAACTGGGTTGATTTTAGTAGGAAATTATGTACAGAAACAAAGATCTGAGAGTTAGGTTTGTTCACTGCTACTACAGGGTTATTGCTTCTATATCCTGTCATTGGACAGAGATAAGAAAAAATACACACACACACACACACACACACACACACATATCTTAATTATAAGTTCAGAAGTTTTTTTTTTTTTTAACTACGATTGAGTATCTTATAGCTAAGATAAACACTCCAACAAGAAAAAACTAGAAAAGGCAGGTTTTTATAAACATGTTTTGAGAAGGAATCAGAGGGCTACTGAGAATTTGAGAGACTAGATCCAGAAAGAAGAAGCGCTCACTAAGGTGTGGCTTACTTTCTAGATACTTCTTTTCCTTCTTGATATTCTTGGAATGAAGCATGAGACAGAGAAGCTAGCATAACAGCTTTAGGTCACCTTAAGGAATTGGGGAGACTAAAAGTCTGGAGCTGCCAAGACAGCTGAATGTTGAGGGAACAAAATCCCAGAGAGATAAGGGTGACACAGAATAGAACCCAGCACTTGGACCCAGCTTTCTCCTAGAGGTATTCACAGTTTAAGGTGTTCAGAAAATGAAGCTAAGAGGCCAGGCAAAAAGCATCGGCAAAACAGAGCAAGCCTCTGACAGACTCACAGTGCTGCAGAGAGAAAAACTGGAATCCATAACCTGACAAATGGGATGAGCCCGGCAAACAGCCCTGATTCCTAGTTAGAACTCCAAGAGGGCTACACCTCAGAAGTGGGGTGAATCAGAGGTAAACTGGGACATACATAGAACTGCAAAGTAGACTTGAGTCAGCAAAGTCCCAGGTTAAATTAGGGCGATCTGAACCTGTACTCTCTGAGAGAGGAAAGGGCAATCCTTTCTGGAGGAAGATAACATGATGTGGTGTTTCTATATATTTCCATACATAATATTGGATATTCAATCAAAATTTACTGGCATGCAAAGAAACTAGACCAAGGGAAAAAGAGAGGACAGAAATAGAAACAAAGATCATAGTGGAGTTATCAGACACAACTTTTAAAATAATTGTGATGGGCCCAGTGCAGTGATTCACATCTGTAATCTCAGCACTTTGGGAAGCTGAGGCAGGAGGATCATTTGAGCCCAAAAGTTAGAGACCAGCCTGGGCAACATAGAAAGGCCTTGCCTCTACAAATATAATAATAATGATGATGATGATGATGATGATGATGATAATGCAAAAATTAGCTGAGCGTGGTTGCATGAGCCCGTAGTCCCAGCTACTCAGGAGACTGAGGTAGAAGAATCATCTGAGCCCAGAATATGGAGGCTGTGGTGAGCTGTGATCATGCCACTGCACTCCAGCCTGGGCTACAGAGTGAGATCCTGACTCAAAATGAATACATAAGTAAATAATAAAATAATTTAGAAAAAAATAATTGTGATGAATAGGTTCAAGAAAATACATGGCAAAAGACAGAATGTCACCAGAGAACTGGAATCTATAATTAAAAAGCCAAATGGAAAGTCTGGAACAGAAAATAAAATAGCTAAAATTATGAGCTCAACAGATGGATTTAACAGCAGATTGGGCAAAGTTGAAAACAAAATTAGTACACTAAATATCTAGAAGGAAGCATGGAAGTAAAAATGGCTAGGCATTCCTGAAAAGAGTGTAAGAAACATATAAGATACAGTGGGAAAGTCTAACATAAGTGTAGCTGGGGACCTAAAAAAAAGAAGAGCAAGAGAATGGGACAGAAGCAGCCCTAGAGGAAGTGGAAAAATTCCTTAAGAAACACAACTCAATAAAACTGACACAAGAAGAAATAGTCCTAGATTTATGAAAGAACTGAAACCTATTATTAAAAGCCTCCCGACAAAGTAAGACTCCAGGCCTAAATGACTTCACTGAAGAAGTATTTCAAACACTTAAAAAAGAAATAACAAGGATCTTACACAAATTCTTCCAAAATTCAGAAAAAAGGAACACTTGCCATCTTATTTTATGAAGCCAGAATAACTCAAACTCGAAAAGAATATTTTAAGAAATAAAAATTACATTTAGATACTATGAGTGTGTGTAAATCTAATCTAGTGATATTTAACAATGATAATATATCATAGGCAAGTGAAGACTATGGAAAAATCTAGTCATGTAACTCACTATATTAAAGTTAAAAATCTCATATAATCACCTCAATAGATACAGAAAAGGCATTTGATAAAATTCAACTTTCACTTGTGATAAAAAAAAATAAAACCCTTAGTAATCTTGGAAAGGAAGAAAACTTTCTTAGTCTGAATAAAGAGTAGCTACAAAAACCTACACAAAACACCAGAATTATTGTTAGCTTATTTTTTAAATTTCCCATAAGATCAGGAACAAAAGAAGGATGTCTTCCAGCAATGCTTCCATTCAATGCTGTATTGGAGATCCTAGTCAGCATAATCAGGCAAAAAGATATAAAAGATATAAGGATTAGAAACAAACAACCAAAAACACTAAAGGATCTACAGACAAATTGAATTAACAGGTGTTTTTTTAACAAAGTCGATATAAGTTAAAAATATAAAAATCAATTTCAATTTTCTGGATTAGGATATTAAGTACAATTTTTAAGTACAATATCTCTAAAAATTCATCAAATATCTAGGAATAAATTGGACACAAGATCTGTAAAAAATATAAAATATTGTTGAGAAAAATTAAAGAAATCTTATCTAAATGTAGACATATGCCATGTTTATAGGTAGGTGTTTCGATATTGTTAATATGTCAATTCCCTGATGATTAGTGAAGGTTGAGCATTTCTTCATGTGTTTGTTGGCTGCTCGAATGTCTTCTTTTGTGAAGTCTCTGTTCATGTCTTTTGCCCATTTTATAATGGGGTTGTTTGTTTTCTTCTTTTCAGTACGCTTCAGTTCACAATAGCAAGAACCTGGAAACAACCATGCTGCCCATCAAAAGAGGACTGGATTAAAAAAATGTGGTACATATACACGATGGAATACTATGCAGCCATAAAAAAGAACAAAATCATGAATTTCGCTGCAACCTGGATGGAACTAGAGTCTATAATACTGAGTGACCTCTCACAAAAACAAAAATCCGAATATCACATGTTCTCACTCATATAATGGACCTTGAACATCCAATGCAATACTATGAGAAAATGACGGATGGTACTGGGAAACTATGGGGGGGAGGGGGATGGGATTAACAGTAGCAAATATCTGTCGGGGGATGGGAAAACACTTCTTATCTACAGGGTGCCTGAATGAAACGTCATTGTACACCTAACCCTTAACTGTACCCCACAACACCATAATAAAAAATACTGATTAATGAAAAAAAAATATGTTAATTCCTCCTAATTTGATTTATGAAGTCAATATCACAATAAAAATTGCAGCAAGCTTTTAAATAAAAATTAATAAACTCATACTAAAATGTATATGGAGATACAAAAAGCCAAGAATAGCCAAAACAAGCATAAACAGAGATGAAGAATTTACAAAACCAGATTATCAAGACCCACTATATAGTTATAGTAATTAAGATAGTGTGATATAGAGGAAAGGATAGATAAATAAATCAATGGAGTAAAATAGAAAGTATAGGAAAAAAACACAGTGATATGATCATCTGATTTTTGGCAAAGGCTTCACTGTGGTGCAATGGGAAAAATAACGGCTTTCTCAATAAGTGATTCTGGCCCAAATGGATGCCCATAGGGACACCATATGATACCAAAAGCACAGGCAACCAGAGAAAAAAATGAATTAATTGAACTTCATCAAAACCAAAAAAAAAAAAAGTGTTTCAAAGGACATTAGCAAGATAGTGAAAAGATAACCTCTGGGATAGAATAAAATATTTGCAAATCATATATCTAATAAGTGAATGTTATCCAGAATGTACAGATGACTTTTACAATTCAACAATGAAAAGACAACACGATTAAAAACTGAGCAAAGGATTCAAGTAGCCTTTTCTCCAAAGACGATATAAAGTTGACCAACAAGCACAGAAGAAAATGCTCATCAACAGAAACCATTAGGAAAATGCAAATTAAAATCACAATGTAATGCCACTTCATACCCAATAGAATTGCCACAAGCAAAAAGAAAAAACGAGCGTCAGTGAGGATTTGGAAAAATTGGAACCCTCATACATTGTTAGCTTGGCCATTCTTCAAAATGTTAACACTTGCATAACTAGCCTGAATTGTACCCCACATCTTTAAAATAAAATAAAATAAAAATGTTAAGCATGGTGATATCATATGACCCAGCAATTCCACTCCTAGGTATATATGCCCAAGAGTTAAAAAACATATGCTTATACAAAACTTGTTCATGAATGTTCATAACAGCAGTATTCATTATAGCCCCAAATTGGAAGCAACCCAAATGTTCAGCAAACTAATGAATGGATAAAGCAAAGGTGATATATCCATGCAGTGGTATATTAAGCTATTAAAAGGAATGAATAACTGATACATGCCACAACTTGAATGAAGGTTGAATACATTATGCTAAGTAAAAGAAGCCATATCATATGACTCCATTTATATGACATGTCAAGAAAGAGCTAATTCATAGAGACAGAAAGTAGATTACTGGTTGACTGCGGTTGGAGGGAAAGGGTGAGAGAAGCTAGCAGTGGAGAGTGACTAGTAATGAGTACAGAGTATCTCTGTGGAGTGAAGAAAATATTCTGGAATTAGCCGGTGGCTATCAATGTAAAATTTTGTGAATAGACTTTTAAAATCCCATTGAATTATACATTTTAAAAGAGTGAACTTTATGTATTGAATTATATCTCAAATAAGGCTATTTAAAAATATTATACTAAAAGGTATGCGCAGTAAAATCTTATCCCTACCCATTCTGTCTACCCTATCTCTGCCCAATGCCTTTATGTAATCATTTTTGGATTTATCTTTCATGTTTTTTTGTAAAACTAAATATGCAAGTATATTCTAATCCCCTCTTCTTTCATCCACAAAAGGTAACATACCATCTAAACCCTCTTGCATCTCACATTTTTCACTTACTAAAATAAGGAAATCACTCTATGTAAAGATCTTTCTTATTCTTTCTACGGCTGCAAAGTACTCAATTAATGTCACCTATAGATGATCATGTAGGCTATCTCCAATAGTTTTTTTTTTTTTTTAATTAAAAACAATGCTGCAAGAAATAACCTTGCTACATATGTTGTTTCATACTCATGGAGGGGAATCTTCTGGTTAAATTACTAGAAGTGACTGCTGTGTCAAAGGATAAAAATATTGCTAAATCTCTCTCCATGGAGTCATAATTTCACACTCCCACTAGCAATGCTTGAGCATGACTATTTTCATAGAGTATTGCCCACAGAAAGTGGTGCCAAGCTTGCCAAAACCCCTTCATCATCACTCTCAGGTAATGGCATTACTTCCTACTTAACCGAGAAAATTGAAGCAATAAGAACCTCCACAGATTAATATTGCTGTCGCCTTTGTGCCCATGCTTTCTGATGTGTTGCCTATCACCATAGATGAGCTGCCCTTGTCTCTATCTAATATCGTATATGCAATGGACCTCTCCTTTCTTACCTATTGATGTACCTTCCTCTCTCCTATACCACGAATGTTTTGCTCTTACTGAGTCATTCTCATCAGCATACAAATATGCTTTTGCATTTGTGGTTGAGAAAGGAAGAGAGGGGGAGAGAGAAAGGGGGGTAGAGGGGGAAAAGAGGAGGAGAGAGAGGGAACAGAGGGAAAGAGATGGGGAGGGGGGAGAGGGGGAGAGAAGAAGGGGAGGGAAGAAAGGAAGAGAGAGGGACAGAAAGGAGGGAGAGAGAGAGAGAGAGAGCCCTTAGAGTGGAGACACTAATATGTGGTTGGGCAAGAAGAGAAAAATATTACCTGCTCTTAGTGAAGAAATGAAGACGTCTTCTGTTAATGATTTGAAATGTAAACTCACCTGATAATGGTGTTTTACACCAGGAGTTTTTAAACCTTAGTGTGCATCAGAATCACCTGCAGAGTTCGGTAAACCACAGAGTTTCTGATTCAGTAGATTTGAGGTTGGACACCCTAGAAATGGTATTTCTAATATACTCAAAGATAGTACTGCTTTTGCTGTTCTGGGGGCCAAATTTTGAAAACTACTGCTCTACACCCTCTTTTTATATTTAACACAGTATAACTTAATTCAACACAATCTGTGTTAATTGTACACTAGTCAATAAGTTTCAACGGTAGAAATGTTTTTTTTAATTATGAAATACATTACCTTAAAATGCACACTTCCTTTGATCTCATTCTTCACTCCAATTACTGCTTGATTTCTTTGTTCATTTTTTTTAAACTTTATTTTATTATTGAGATGTGAGGTGCAAGTCAGGATTAGGTACATAAGTAGTCTACATGCAGGTGAAGTTTGGGCCTCCAACTGGTCATTTCCTCTAGTTTAGGATCAGGTACCCTTAGTGATGTTACTTGACCCTCCCCTCACCTCCCCGGCAGTGTCCTGCTACTGTCAATCCTTTTCTTGTAGTGTTGTGATAAATGTTCAAGACCCACTTATGAGTGAGAACATGTGGCACTCAGATCTTCGTTTCTGTGAAAGAACACTGAGTATGTTAGACTCTAGATCCATCCAAGTTGCTGCGAAGTCCATAATTTCGCCGTTCTTTATGGCTGTGTAATAATACTACATCATGTGTATTTACCACATTTTCTTTATCCAGTTCACTTTTGATGGAAGACAGGGTTGGTTCCATGTTTTTGCTATTGTGAATAAAACTGCAATAAACATGCATGTGCAAGTATCTTTTTTATAGAATGATTTGAGTTCCACCGGATATATTCCCAGAAGAGGGATCGCTGCGTCAGTCAAATGGAAGGCAAATTTCTAGTTCTTTTCAAATAAGCTATTTGTTCCTTTTGGAAGCAAAATTTCTCGAAAGAGTGCCTATTTCTGCTGTCACAAATTCCTCTAGTCTTTCTGAAATTCACTACCAGAATGCCCACTTACCACTCCATCACAGCTGCTCTCATCAGGGTCTACAATGGCCTCGATATTGATATATCCACCTTGAAGTCTTATCTTTCATCTAATTGACCTGGCAGCAGCACTTGACCTTGGCTCATACCCTTTCTCTTTCTCTTTCTTCCCTTGACTTCCAGAACACCATACACTTTGAGTTTCACTCCTACCTAATTTAACACTCTCAGTCTCCTTTGCTGCCTCGCCCCTCTTTGCCTATATCAATTTTGGAATTAGTCCTTGGTCCTCTTCTCTAACTTTCCCATTCAACTTACTGCATCGCTTTCAATATCATCTATATGAGGACAATCCCCAGATTCATATCTCCAGCTCTAAACTACTGATTCACACATGCAACTAGTCACTCAATATGTGCACTTGAACGTCTAATGGTCATCTTAAATTCAACATGGCGAAATCCTGATCATTCCCTCAAGCCCACTCCTCCTGCAGCCTTCCCATATCAGTATCAATAATAACTCCAATCGTTGTTCTTTCTAGATGACTCCCTTTCTCTTACACTCCACATCCAATCTGTCAGAAAATTCTATGAACACTTCCTTCAAAGCATCCCCCCAGATCTGACCTTCTTAACCGTTCCTCTCACCTACTGCTACTCTGGTTTGAGCCACCTACATCACTGCAACAGGTTCATCACTGGCATTCTGCTTCTCTTCTTGCCATTCTATGGTTCCGTCTCAGCACAGCAGCCAGAGTGATTGCATCCAAACACAATCCCCAGGGATTCCCAGAGCTTTTCCACCTCTATCCTATATGGACAAAGAACCTTCCTCTGCTCAAAACCCTGCACTGGCTTCCATCTCATTCAGAGTCAAACCCTAAGTTCTCACCACGACTCACAAGACCCTATATGCCATTTGACCTCATCACCCCTCTAACCACTTACCTAATACTCTTCCCTTGCTCTCAGACAGTCATGCAGGCCTCTTTGCTGTTCTGAAAACCTTGCAGGCACATGCCAACCTTAGGGCCTTTTCTCTGGCCCTCCCCTCTGCTGGAATACACCTCTCTTACATGCCAGTCCTGCTGACTCCTTGATGTCCTTCAGATCTTCCCTGCTTGATGAAGTCTATCCTGACCTTTCAGTAGTATAGCCTGTGCCTCCCCTCAGTGTCACTCTGTACCCCTTTGCTTCTGCTCTACTTTTACTTTTTTCCACATTATGACATTCTAACATACCATATGATTTATTTATTTATTTATTTATTATGCCTATTGCTTCTTTTCTGTCTTACTCTACCCCTCCTCTACCACTATAATGTAAGCTCCTTGTGGGAAGTTGTCTTTATTTTCTCTCATAATGTATCCTAAGTACCCAGAAGAGTGCCTGGAATATAGTAGGTGCTCAACAAATATTCATTAAATGAATGGACAGATTTGCTCTTTTCTTCCAGAAAAGTCACTCCTACTGCTGCTCTTTTTAAAGTGCTGTCTTCCAGTGCTCCCAATCTGTAGCTTCCATGCGGTACTTACTGCACTTAACACATGCTATGTTCCAAAGACAAATGGGAAATAATACTCTTCTCTCCGTAGGACTCAGGCCTAGTCTATGGAGCCAGTCAAAAGGACAGGCATTCTGCTTACCCATTTATCATCAAGATTCTGCCTTCAAGGGCCAGAAAGTAAATCAAATTCCTCTAAGGCCCCAGGCCAAATGCAATGAACCAACAGAAATGGATGCCCAGATATGTCTAAAACTTAGTTTTTGCCCAGATACAAACTTCTGCTACTTACAAAAATGAGGTGACCGGATTAGGTGATTTCTGGTCTTTTCTATTTTTAAATGTTATTGTAACATTTCAACTTAGTTTTAACAGTTAAGGTTCATTTCCATCCCTGATCATCTAGTGGTTAGAAATGAAAAAAATAGTACCAAAAAATTAAAATTAAAATTGTTTTCAAAAATTAAAAACGTTCAATTCGTGTGCTAATTATGTGTAATTCTTATTCCAAGTATAATTCTCTACTTTTAAACAATTGTACGTGGAATTACCTAAAAGCTGTTCTGTAAGCTGTTTTATCATGAACATGCAACACATGATTGTCTATACTTTGGTGAAAACTTGACATTCTGACAGATCAGTCATCCCATCAGGTGACATTTTCCCCTTCAGTAAATCAGCTGGTCATTTAACCTGACTGATCAAATAAACCAGTCATAGAAGAATGTTTTAGAAGGACATTTCTCTAACTGTGGCAACCCACTGTGGCCTATATAAAAGTGGAAGTGAACAAGGTTCTACAGACTATATTTAGCTTTTCCTTATCTAACACATTATTTGGCAAGACACACAGGCATCAGTCAGTTGAGCCTTTTCTAGCCTTGGTGCCCAACTAAGATAGAGTAGGCAAAATATGTGCCTATTGGGACATATTCTTTTCCTGTGGAATTCAAGTCTATGTGACTTATTTTGTTTTTGCTTCTCTGTTTTTTATACTTTTTATTTTGAAATGTAAGTTGGCAGTAGTGGAAATTTGCTGGGAGAGTGAGGGGCACACCTCATCAATAAGGGTACCTGCATAATGAACATTTATACACCTAACCCTGAATTGTACCCCACATCTTTAAAATAAAATAATAATACTAAAAAAAAAAGTAATGTAAGTTGTCAGAAAGTGGATTCAAAGAATGGAGTCACTAATGTTAAGAAAACCCTAACAAATAGATCCAGGAAAGGCCATGAAGAGAGGGTTCTCATGCTTGTATGACTGATAACAAAGAAAATATCATAACAGACTATAAAACAACAACCTCACACAAAGGCCATCACAACTTTACGCAAAAAAAAAAAAAAAAAAACAACTTCTGCAAGAACATTTGCCCGGCAACTGCCTGCCCAACCTCAGACTGATATCATTCTTGTTATGATCTTTGTAGCCAAAGATAACTATTTCAAAACAAGTGTGTAATCCTCCTCATTTTTTTCCTTTAAAAAACCTTTTTCTTCCCATACCTTCCTAAATACGCACATAGTTCACCATGACATGCATTTCCCATTACCATACTCTAGATGCAAATAAACAACTTTCTTTTAGAGAGGCTCTCTCTGCTTGTTTTTTAAATTGACAGAAATAATTATGGATTCGTGAGAAGTTGCAAGGATAGAACAGATGGAACTGGTGTATCTTTCACCTAGTTTCCCTCAATGGTTACATCTAACGTAACTACAGTGCAATAGCAAAACCAAGAAATTGGCACTGGAACAATTTGTGTGTACAGTTTGATTACATATGTAGATTCATTGTAACCACCACTGAAATCCAGATACAGAAGTACTGTAAGTCCTCAATGTCATCCATCAGTTCTTGAAAACTGTGACTTCAAGTGAAACGAAGCATAACAAAACCAAATTTACCATAGGCTAATTGATATAAACAAGATTTGAGTTTCTATGGCCTGTTTCTGGTCACAAAAAACATCATCAAACTTCTAAATAAATACTCAAAACGCTTCTAACATTAAAAACTGAAATAAATGTGAGTTATACATGCATTGAAGAAAGATTAATAAAAATAGGTAAGATAATTATTAATTCGATACTTGACAATCAGTGAATGACAGTATTCACAGTGGATGTGGGTTAAATCAAGCAATAAGCATTTTCAAAGCAAATTTTTCTTAACTTTTAATTATTATGGAGCACCTCCTCCTACCCCTCAGTTCAGAAACAAGCAATAACAAAAGGTGGGTTAACTGATTGCTTTCTTAGTATGTCATTTGTTGTCATGCATTTGTATGATTATTGAGGACTTCACACATTTTTATTTTACCATAATTTGTATCCATTCATTCATTTTCCAAACTGCTTATTCTAGCTCAGGGTCACCAATGGCCAGAGTCTATCCTGGAAGCGCAAAGCAGAAGGCAATAATCTACCCTGGCCAGGACACCATTCCATCATAGGACATATTCACACCCACCCACAATCAGACTCGGACAATGTAGACATGCCAATGAAACTGACATGCACAGCTTTGGGATGTGGGAGGAAACCAGAGTCCCCAAAGAAAACCCACTCAGACACGGGGTGAATGTATAAACGCAAAGCAGACAGTGGCCCCACTCTGGAATAGATTTTTTTCTCATCAGCGTTTTAAGGAAATATTGAATGAAACAGTGTTATTCGAGGACCTCTTGTATTCCGTTATTACAAAGATCTCCCTAATGCTAAACATTTACAATTACATTCCTCCTCTTCCTCTCTACATAACCTATTTTAACTATTTAAGGAATATGCTGACACAGATGGAATTTTCCAACTGTGACACATGTATACCTAAAAAGTACAAGAACAGTCCCGCATCATTTTCATGGCCAAGAAAATCCCTGACAATTTGTCAAACCTCTGTTTTGAGCCTAAGCTCACAAATGTCAGTTTGCTTTACTACCATAAAAAAACCTAAAGTATATCAGAACCTTTCTAGGGATATTTAACATTCAAATATATTTTAGTTAACTTATACTCTATTCTTGTCCTTGTGGAAGCATAGATTTTTAAAAATCTCCTTAGTAAGCGATTGTTTAAAATGCCTGCTCCAATGACCTAGTTACATGCTCAATAAGACAATGAAATCTGGATCCAGGGCTCTGAGGAATAACACTCGATAACTTACTTTCTCCAATATGCAAAAGAGCTATGGGTTACAAGTGTTTAAAATGCAAGCACTCTCATTACAATAAAACATTTCCTCTGTGTTACCTCTCCCAATCTACATCATTTTTCTTCTCCTTTTCCAGCTACTCTTCCTATAATAAGATTTCTTCTTCCCACCTATTCACAATAACTCCCCACCCCACTCCACAAAGGCATTGAAGTAAATTCTACCTACAGAATTTTGGCTAGCTATCACACTGTTTCAAAACTATGAATATGTAATTCATTTTTACAACAAAATTGAAATCCAAGTATACATAGAGTTTTATCATCTTTTTTTTCACTCTATACATGAACATTTTTCCATGCCATTAAACGTTTCACTATTCTTAAAGGCTGAATAAGGGCAATTCTGGCAAAAGAGCAGATTGAGCTGATGTAGATACATACCTTACGCAAAAAAAAAAATAAAAAAATAAAAATAAATCTGGGTATGCTGGGTAAAATATACCTAAACAGTCAAATCTTAAGACATATTTTAGCTTGAAAGAAAAGTAAACTTCCAGGAACTGTAAGGGAAAAAAGAAATCAAAGCCAGAACTAGGGTGACTGTCTCAGGTCTAGCATGAAAAGTTTCGCATCCAGGGAAACTCCTGCATCCTAGGCAACCAGGATGGTTGACCCTCTTTGCCCAGAACAGTAAGGGGAAGCTGGCATGCAACAGACTTTCAGGTGTTTTAAACCATACATGGGCTCTGAGGGCTGGATCTAGCACTCTATTTTTTTTTTTCCCTAAGTCAGAGTGTTACTCTGTCGCCCAGGCTGAAGTGCAGTAGCATGCTCATGACCACCACAGCCTCTTTGTGCTGAGCGCGGGGAATCCTTCTGCTTCAGCCTTCCAAGTAGCTGGAACTACAGGCACGTGGTGAGTGGCACCACATCTGACTAATTTTTTTTTTTAATTGTAGAGACAAGGTCTTGCCAGTTTGTCCAGGTTGGTCTCGAACCCCTTGCCTCCACCTCCCAGTGTTCTGGGATTACGGGTGAGAGCCACAACGCCAGGCTTGGATCTAGCACTCTTAATTCTCTTATTAGGCCCAATTATTTGTTGATTCTCTATGTAAATGATATTGTATGCAAATGACAGAGGTTGTTTCTTTTAGTCTTTAGTTCTTTTTAGTCTTTGGAAGTCATTTACTTCTTTTATATAATTTATTTGGCTAGATCCTCTAGCATTATGCTAAATAGTAGTTGTGATAACAAGCATCATTGCCTTGATCTTGGCATTAAAAAGAATGCTTCTAAATGTTCTTCATTAAATATTTTAGTTTACTTTTATAAATTAGAGGAGTTCCTATTTCTAGTTTATTGAGCATTCTTTAAATCATAAACAGTTGTTGATAATTGTCAATTGACTTCATCTGCACCTTTAATGTAATAATGTCATTTTTCTCCTTCAGTCAATTAATGTAACTATATTTCTGTATATTCTGGAATCGAAACATGCTTGTGCTGCTGGAATAAAATCTACTTGATACAATGCTAGGTGATAGATATAGCTACTTGTAGAATTTTTGTATCTATGTCCTTAAGTTAAATTGTTCTTTAACATTCTTTTCTTGCACTATCTTTTGCTAGTTGTGATATCAACAGCATACTAGTTTCATAAACATAATGAGCAGTTTTTTTTCTGTTTTTCTGCTTTGTAGAACAATTTCTATAAGATTGAGATTATTTGTTCTGAAAGTTTAGTGAAATTCACCTGAAGAATTGGGGACTGAAACTGTGGACAATAAGGGGAAGATAAAGAATGCCACCAGAAGCCTTGACCCTGACCACTTTGGCACCTGAAGGCCCTATCTTCTACATGCCCCTTCATATATACATGCCATGCCCAAAGGTCTTTGAAAGACTTTTAGTTATTAGATTTTTTGTTGTTAATTTTGACACCAAGTTCCATGAACTCTGCTATCACCCTTTTGGCATTGGCAAGGGTGAAGGTGAGAGAAGAGCCACATATGATAAGTTACTTTGCCATATATGACAAATTATGTTCAGCAAGACCTTCGTTTGCCGATTTAAAGCAACTTTGCAAGAAACTTAAGCCTTTTAAATTCTTAATTGTCTTTCTTTGCCCTTAAGGCATAGACGTACTCTTTGTCTTTCCAGTGTCATCTCTTTTTCCTCTTAGTTCAAAATTCCTTAGAACTTTGGAACGTGTCTCCTTGCTCCATCCACCACAGGGAATATTATGTATCTCTCCTCTATGTTTCCACAGCAGTGATCTGTTTACAAGTGTAAGGCACTGCTGACAAATGTCTGCTTTGTTAGGTTGCAAGCTTCTTGAGAGGAAGAACTATAGTTGTGTTTCTCTATGCCCTCCTAGTATTTAACATAGCATCTAACATACAGTAGGAGCTTGTTAAATTGTGATGAATAAGTAACAGAATCACAGAAAATTTCATTATTTGATAGTATCTAATAACACCTAACATATACTGTTTCAGTTACTTTTAGAGAACTTTACTGAAGGAGAAGGCAGGCAAGGTTCTTTTTCTTATCATTTGGGTCAATGCCACAAAAGTAGTGTGTACAAGACATGTACATTAGGAATCCTGACTAAAGCAATGGATCTGCCCTTTAATACACTATGTCTTATAACTTCCCCTCACCTATCCATTGAAGTTTACAAACACATATTCAAAAGGCCATTTCTGCCTGCTTATTCTGTTTTTTGTTTTTTGTTTTTTTTTTCAAAATAAAAAAAGGTATTAGCTTGGTGGCTCAGTCTGTAATCCCAGCACTTTGGGAGGCCGAGGTGAATGGATTGCCTGAGCCCACGGGTTCGAGACCTGCCTGGGCAACTTGGTAAGACCTCATCTCTACAATAAATTTTTTAAAAAATGAGCCAAGCGTGGTAGCGCATGCCTGTAGTTCCATCTACTTGGCAGGCTGAGGTGGAAGGATCATCGGAGCCCAGCAGGTCGAGGCTGCAGTGGCCAGGAGTGTGCCACTGCACTCCAGTCTGGGCGACAGAGTGAGACTCTTAATCCAAAAAAAAAAAGAAAAAGAAAAAAAAAGAAATTTATTAAGGGAACACTGAATCAAAAAGAGACTTAAAAAACAGACTTCAAAAGTGGTGGGAAAAAAGGGGTGCTGCACAGGGCCAAGAACACAAATCACAAATGACAACAATTTTTTTCTCAGCTAGAATTGTCTACTCCCCCACTCTCCCCCCATTACAAGCACCACCACTTGACCTTGAATGCCACCTGGATTCTCCTGGTCTTTGCAGCACTTGCTTCCAATTCAGAATTCTGAATGGAAGCATCATATTGGTTCAGCTTAGGTTACCTGTGCAAGCCCTTTTCACCACGTGGTGGAATGATGGGTGGTTTTTCCTCTAGTTTTTAGAAAGTGAGAGGGAGCAGATAGTATGTTTCCCAAAATAGAAAGAGGGCTAGATTCTGCTTTCACTTATTGTATCCTGCCAGTAAGTAAGCAGTGGCTTTCTGGTTTTGTCCTCATAGTATACACAGCCAGGCTTAGCTGTGCATAAGGTTATAATGCATGAGATTATAATGAACCTCAGTTAGGCAGCCGAACATACATGCAAAACATAGAGTTCATGAGAACAAAAATCTCTGTCCATTTTGCTCACTGCTATATCCCCAGTGCCTAGAATAGTGTCTGACCAAAAAATAAGTGCTCTATAAACATTTCTCTTTTTTTGAGTTAGAGTCTCACTCCATAGCCCAGGCTGGAGTGCAGTGGCATGCTCACAGTCACCCCAGCAGTCAACCCGCTGGGATTTGGCGATCCTTCCACTTCAGCCTTCCAAGTAGCTGGAACTACAGGCACGCACTACCACACCCAGGTAAGTTTTTGATTTATTGTAGAGATGAGGTCTCGCCAAATTGCCCAGGCTGTTCTCGAACCCATGGGCTCAGGCAATTCTCCACCTCGGCCTCCCAAAGTGCTAGGATTACAGGCTTGAGCCACCGCATCCAGCCTATAAACATTTCTTGAATGAATGAATACATTTCTGAGTATAGTGTCCCAATGGTATTATAAAAAAGGTACTCTGTTTTATATTCATGCTCCTGCAAAATTTGTCAGCAAAAATTTTAAGTAGAGCTTATTATACACAACATACCTTGATACACCTTGCTAGGCACTACCTCAGATCTATGGGTTAACCTATTCCCCGAGGCTTGCTTCATGGGTATGTACTCTGTGCATTCACATAGAATCCAGTTCTCAGGAAGGTCTCATGCTTGGTTTAATGCTCTGCAGTTGCTGTCTTAAAATTCTTAATGATTTTGAACATGGAGTTCCATATTTTCATTTTGCACTAGGTCCCACACATCATATAGCAAGTCTTGTTATTCCTAAATATCTTCCCATTTGAATTTGGCCTCTGTATGTTTTGTCCTCTACCCTGAAGTTATAACTTATCTCCAGCTACATTCTCTTAGCAAGCCCTCTGCCTGAGATCTGGGGCAGGCAGCAGCTAACCTGGACTGCCCACATATTTTAGCTTGAACTGAGGTTTTCAGTTCAGCCTGGCAATCCTATAGTAGTTATCAGTTTTCCTCGTCCCCCCCAAGGGGAATTTTTGCATTATTTAGACCATAAATTGACAAAAAATATTTACATAATGAAAAGATATTCCTTTATTACACCAAAGAGACACTTATTTTATAGAGCTTCCATTGTCCACAATACTGATGTTGATATCCAAGAGAGATCTTGTCCTCATTTTCTAGGTGACTGAACTTTTTTTTTTTTTTTTTTTGAGTTGGAGTCTCACTCTGTCGCCCAGACTGGAGTGCAGTGGCCACTCCCGGCCACCGCAGTCTCGACCTGCTGGGCTCTGGCGATCCTTCCGCCTCAGCCTTCCGAGTAACCGGAATTACAGGTGCGCGCTACCACACCCAGCTAATTTTTTGATTTATTGTAGAGATGAGGTCTCACCTGCCCAGGCGGGTCTCGAACCCGCGGGCTCAGGCAATTCACTCACCTCAGCCTCCCAAAGATGTGGGATTACAGGCTGAGCCACCGAGCCTGGCTGGTGACTGAACTTTATAACTATCCAGATTCTCTACCAAAGTCTGGTTGTCCAGGGTCTGAAGTGAAATCTCTTTAATTTTCTTTTTTTTTTTTTTTTTTTTTTTTTTTTTTTAGTTGACGTCTCGCTATGCTGCCCAGATTGGAGGACATTGGCACAATCACAGCTCACTGCAGCCTCGACCTCCTGGCCTCAGGTGATCCTTCCATCTCAGCCTCCTGAATAACTGGGACTACAGGCATGCACTATCATGCCTGATTTTTTTTTTCTTTTTAGAATGTGTGTAGAGATGAGGTTTCACTCTGTTGCCTAGGCTCTCCTGGGTTCAAGCAATACTCCAGCCTCAGCTTCCCAAAGTACTGGGATTACAGGCGTGAGTCAATGAGCCTGGCCAGATATTTGTTTTTGACCACTTGGTGATTCTCAGTTTAAAGTCTCAATGTCTGTGGAGAGAGGGAGACTGTCCATCACCTTTGATTTTAAAGCAGCACCCTAATCAAGATAAGTTTGAACTCTGCATCAAAGGTACTTCTTATTTAGCTAGTGTCTTTTCATTTGGAATAGATAAGGTAATAGCTTGATGGAAATGACTCTGTGACCATTAATGCTTGCATGTTAGTGACACACTTATGATTTACCCGTGTATCTCTTGCAGGGTTTCATCATCCATGTCAGACATGATTTGATAGTGCATTAGGCACTGGTGTTGGAAACAGCACTCTGTACAATCTTATTTCCTTCCCACTCTTCTGAGAGTCCCTTTGGCTTTTATTCTTTGATAATAATAACCCTCAACTGCCTCAACTTTTCATCTCTGGCCCAGCATTTATTCCGTATCACTAACTGATCAACTGCCACTCTAAGCTAACATTCTTTGCCCATTTAGCAGTACTCTTTGTCAGTGCTCCCTGAAACCTAGCTTTTAATCTGTTGAAGAACAGTTGCAGCTGTTCCTCTCTATTGCTTTCTAAGTACTGCTTAAGACTATGCTTATCTTCTTCATAGATTACAGCTGTTTTCACTACAATTTCAATCCTAGATTCTATTCATTTTCTTATGTAGTTGTTTTATTACTTATTTCTACCCAGAGAACTTTTTTTGTTACTGTTTCTCATTTAGTTTCCCCTGAATGCAGCTCTTAAAATTTAGAGCAACAATATCAGATTCTTGGGAAATAGCTTTCAAAGTAACCACTTGTTTACTAAACTCTGGTGATCATTTGGTATACTAACAACTTTTTTCTAAGATTTCAGTTTGCCTTGGAAGTTCTTGTTCATCAAAGCAAAAGTGAAGAACTCCACAAATCATCTTTGTTTCAAATTCAATTATACAGACGTTTTATTCATTGAGCACCTACTATGTGTCAGACACCATTCTAGGCACTTGGGATTGTGATGATTAATTTTATGTGTTAACTTGACTGGGCCATGGGGTACCCAGATATTTGGTCAAACATGATTCTGGGTGTGACTGTGAGGGTGTTTTGGGATGAGATTAACATTCAAATGGTAGACAGAGTAAAGCAGACTGCCATCCCTCATGTGAGTGGGCCTCATCCAATCAGTTGAAAGCCTGAGTAGAACAAAAAGGGTAACCCTCCCATGAGTAAGAAATATATCCTCCTCTCTGAATACCTTCAAGCTGGAACGTTGCTCTTCTTGGGTCTCAAGCCTGCCAGTTTTTGATTGGAAGCCACACTACCAGCTCTCTGGTTTCTCAGGCTTTTTAACTCAGACTGGAACTAAACCATCAGTTCTCTTCGATCTCAAGCCTGCCAACTACCTCTGCCAATCTTGAGACTTGTCCACATCCATAATCATGTGAGTCAATTTCCTATAATATATTTATTTGCATATATAATACACACACACACATCTCCTATTGATATCTGCACGGTTTGTCCCCTGACTTCCTGAGGTCCTTACTTAAAATATATTCTCAGTGAGGTCTTCTCTGGACACCTTATCTAAAACTACAAACCTCCCTCACACACCTTTGCCCTGTTCGCTGATTTACTTTTTTCTCCTTAGCACACATGATCTAAAATACTATATATTTTGCTGATTGATTTTGCTTCTTTTCTGCCTACCTCAATAGACTATAAACTCCATAAGGGCAGACAGTTTTGTATGTTTTGTTCACTTCTGTCTCTCTAGCCTACTGGCACATACTGTTAAATGAATGAATGAATGCACAAACACATTATTTGCATTTTGATCCAACTCAGCTACTGAAAAATTTGGACTCTTAAATCGAAATGTTACCTGCAACATGTCTCCTTCTGTCTGTTGTCTACTAAACATCTCCACAGCTTCTTCAAAAGGTGATAGCACTGCTGCCTTGTTCAATCGTCAGTGCACAAGTTGTGAATCTCACCTTCAGTAAGCATTTTCCATTGTGCGGCTTTGGGCTTTGTTGGATCAAATGGTACTTCCTGCAACAGAACACATAAACACAAGTGCACATTTCCCAGACATGGTGTCTTTATGAATCTCCATTTGAACAGAACTCTCTTGCATATGTTATATCTGCAAGCTCTGGATCTACCTGGATCTATCTGATATTCTTGTAAAAAGGACTTTTTCTTTTCTGATCACTGAAAACCAAGATTCTTACCCTCAAAAATGCAATATATTCAGATCATAACTGAATCCTGAGAAATTTGAGTGTCCTCCTCTTTCAGTTCTTCTCCTTTTAGGTGACTACTAGTCGGGGCTAGGTGCCTCTGTCATGTGCTCCCATAGAACTTACTACTTTTCCTGTCATGGCCCTGTCATTAATTCTTTGCCTGGCTTCTTCTCCAGCTAGAATGTGAGCTCCATAGAGGCAGGACTGAGTCTGTCTTGCTCAATGACTGTATCTCCAACACACAGAGTATGTGGCACATGGCAGGAACTCAATACATGCTCGCTGTATTGAGTAACAAGCCCAGGTAAACTTGAGTCCCACACATTTAAAAAAAGAAAACTGAATCATAAAAAATATATTTTAAAAATAAGCATAATCGATTTATGTATATCACAGAACATATTTTTCCCTTAAAAAGTAAATAAAATATAACAGTATTTATTTCAAGATAGTAGAATTATGATTTGATTTTTTTTCCTTATTCTACATATCCTTATCTACCAAGTTTTCTATAAGTGTGTCTTATTTTTATGGTGGGAAAAATAACATTATAAACTATAAAATAAAAAGAGCAATCTTGCTAAAAATATTTTTACCTCTTTTCTCAACAACAACAAAAAATAGAGTATCATACACAGTAAAATATGCTCATGGAGGTTCCCCCCTACTTTCCTGGCAGGTGGATAAGGTGGAATCTCTGTCTTATTTAGTACCAAGGGAAGTATATGTTGATAAAATAACCCAAGTTGCAAAACTCACATCACTATCTAGGACCTGAAATGCCACCAGTTCTTTAGACTTTTTTTTTTTTTTAGATTCTGTAGAGACTATTTTTAATAAAAAGAATTCAGATTCTGATTTGATGCTCAAAGACAGAACTGTCAACTTTATTACATACTTGAAATTAAACATGACAAAAATAAGAACCAACTTTTAACCTCCCCAAATGCTCCATCTGGTTTGGAAGATGGGATAGCTTCCTCTGCTCTGGAGTGTTTGCCTTCATCTTAATGGAAAAATAACACTATGGGAGAAAAGTAAAGTAAGGTTAAATAACTTGAAACAATGAATGTTCACACATCACACTTTGTTATAAAAGAAGTGACTGCAACAAAACTCTCAAACTCTACATACTGGATGTTATGATCAACTTATGTATTTTGTTTCCCAGTGCCTCATTACTTATTATTGTGAGGCACACAGACAAAATAGACTATAGCAAATATCATTAGAGAGGAAATTTCTGAAAAAAAAGATAACTTCCGTGCCTCAGTGAATGGCTCATAGAAACTAAAAGTTTTGCTAGTCTATAATGTCATGTGTGTGTGCATGTGTACACATGCATGCATGTGTTGCATTAAACTGATAAAAGGCAATATATTAGTATGAATAACAATATATATACATTATTCTCACAGTATATACTTATGTATTACCTTAACTAAACAATATATATCATATATACACATATAGTATATTGTATAAGAATTTTCTTTTGTTTCTTTTGAGGTAAGTCACTTTTCCTATTCATCTAGTCCAAACTTATTTTGAAGATTGGTGAAACAAGGCCCAGGAAATTAAGGGACTTGCTCAAGCTTGCACTGTAAATAATGGCAGAACTGGAACTAAAGGCAGTAAACTTTAGTATCACCTGATACTAAGTTTAATTGTCTGTTATTGTACTTCTCTGCTTCTCTGTAACTTAACACCTTAATTTTGAGTAAGGCACTGCAATCTTCAAAGCATTCTCACATACGTTATATGATTTAAGCTATATAAAAATAATCTCAGATGATGGTATTAAGGAAGGAGCTGAAAGGTTAATTTACTTGCCCATGGATATACTACCAGTTAATGACCTGGTCCTGACTCTCCATCCAGTACTCTAGTCCCTGAGATATACCATTTTTCTCACCATTCATTTTATTCTTACTCGGTCCTTCATAGTTATTTGGGGGTGAGGAGACCCAGGTCAAGGCTAGGGTTTCTGTAAGTCTGTACAAGTGAGGCCCAGGTTGCCCTGGTGTTTGATTCTGGGACCCCTCTCTCAACCAATTCTGACACTGCATTTGGCAGGCTTGGGGAGCAGGTAGCTGAGGCAACAGCTGAGATCCAGGATTTGATCTCAGATCTGTTAGACTCCCAAGGCCATGCTCCACTCCCTGTATATGGGTAGGATCAACACACACTGGGAACTGTGGCCATTATTATTTAGCAAGTGTGTCTATCATGGAGCCTCAGAATTAGAGTGAGCAGACTTCATTTATTTGCTCCTTCTGAAGGGCTAAACTGTGTATACCAAATAATGTGGCACCCGAACAATTTGGCACATTTCTTGTCCACCTTCCTACAATCCAAATATCCCTAGTGAAAAACATTATTTCAGAAGCTGAACTTCCTGTGGTCCAAAAATTGGGGGGGTAAAAAAATAAGTGCCAGTCAAACTAAGATGATCGTAGAAATATAAAGTTAACAAGAAGCAGAAATTGAGCACTTCAACCTCATATCCTATTGTCAGTTACCTCTGGTCTCTTCCTCCCTTTCATCATCTCCCTCATTTCCCTCTGCTGCCTCTGACATTTCAGTCTCCGTCTTTGGTTTGTTCCTTTTTTTCTTAAAATTTGAATAAGCTATTTTGATCTTCCTTTGTAAAAGTTTGACCCATTTGCTGTAACAAGAAAAGTTCAAGTGAAACCTTACTTCTCAATGGTGATAGAGTATAAATGGGGGCTACAAGGAAAAGGATATTTGCCTAGATATCTTTAGCTTACCAGATTTAATAAACCTGATAGAAAGTATTCCATTCGGCTTGTTCATTTGATGATTGGAACCATCATTATTATTCTAAATAACAGCATTTTGATCATGTGATCCTCCATAACTTCCCGCTATCCTACTTCCCTCTGCTGACATCAATGTTACCCGCACTTTAACACTTGGATTAGATATTATCTTGTCTAGGAAGCCTTCTCTTTCACTCCTGGTTTAGAGGGATTTCTCCCACCTAGGAACTTCAAGTCTAAATAGTAGTGGTTCGCATTACATTAGCATGTACAATTTTCTTTTTTTGTTGTTGTTTTGTTTGTTTTTTTGTTTGTTTTTTTTGAGTTGGAGTCTCACTCAGTCACCGAGACTGGAGTGCGATGGCCGCTCCTGGCCACCGCAACCTCAACCTGCTGGGCTCCGCGATCCTTCCGCCTCAGCCTTCCAAGTAGCCGGAATTACAGGCGCGCGCTACCACGCCCGGCTAATTTTTTTTTGATTTATTGTAGAGATGAGGTCTCGCTGCCCAGGCGGGTCTCAAACCCGCGGGCTCAGGCAATCCACTCACCTCAGCCTCCCAAAGGTGCGGGATTACAGGCTGAGCCACCGAGCCCGGCTAGCATGTACAATTTTCAAAGCACTTTCACTTACTACTAGTATCATGCGATATTCAATCCCATACTTCTTTGTGTTTGTGTGGACAGTGGGTAAAGGGGTACGTGAGAAGCTATTAAATGCCAAGAACTTGGCTATCATATGCCAAGGTGTTTTACATACTTTATCTTACTTAATCCTCACAACATTCCTAAAAGGTGGATAGTGTGTTTCTTATTTTGCAAATGATTAAATTGGGGCTTAAAGAGGTAAAGTAACTCACCCAAAGTCACAAATAGGTAGTAAATGGAAATGTGAGAATTTAAGCATAAGTTTGTCTAACTCTGTAGTTCAGATTTTCTCCATTAGACCACGTGGCACTGTTAGCTAATAGTGGCTAACAACAACAGACATGATTGACTTCCTAAATGTCAAGGCATGTATTTTGTGTTCAAGATCTCATTCAATCATTATGATGAATTGATGAGGCAGGTACTATTTCTATCATTCCTGTTTCTCAGATGGAGAAACTGAGACATCCAGAGGGAAAGTAACTTGCCAAGATAACCAAACTACTCACTAGCAGAGTCAGGATTCATATCCAGACCTATCTAAATCTAACATACAATCTCTCCCCTGCTAATCTGTCTCTCTCCTTCAAGCTTATCAATTCTTTCAAGCTGAAATTGTGCCTTATAACTTTGCCTACCCCACAGAAGAAATGGAAATGTTAACTGATTATTATTATTATTAAGAAATGTTAGTTTATTTTTATGTGTATGGGGCGCTTACTTTCTAAAGAACTAAACACAAGCAAAGAAAAAAAACTGGAATGTTCATGGTAGGCATAAGAAGGGAAATCTAAAGAAAGAAAGAGAAATATTTTCATAAAATATGATGAAGAGGGAAATCTAAAGAAAGAAAGAGAAATATTTTCATAAAATATGATGAAGAGGTAATGACAGATCAATAATCCTATCCTCAGTTCAATGCTAGGTAGCATACAGAAGAGGACACAAGGAACCTGTAAGTGCCACTTAGCTATACAAAGCAACCAGGTTCTGAGCATATGGGGCCCAGAGATAGATAAGCCTGCCTTTGAAATGATGACTTTGAAGGTAATACTCACTTTTCTCCCCTAAAACTGCATTACTGGGTTGTCACTGAGCTCCACTAGGTAAGACAGATGTGGAGCAAAGAAACACTTTTCTCCCAATTAATCATAAAAAAGTCTCCAGGCATAAATGAAATAGTGAGTGAAGACCAAAAATATATCTATATGATTTACCTATGGCCTTTTTATGTTGCCATGTTGTTAACTGCAGTCTCAAAAAATAATAACTGAAACAACTCCACAGTTCTTACTTCCTCAGGGCCAGATGTGTTTCAGAATACATTATTTTTTAGATTTGAGAAAGGTAATATGATGTGATATACTGAATATTACATGACATTCCTATGGGATCTTCAGTAGCAACTTATAATCAAGCACCGTAGCATTTCTGCAACAAAATATGTGAATATTCATTCTAGGCATTAAATAATTACTAGAAAGAATCTCAGGTCAAGTTTTGCTGCCAAATGAGTGATAAAAAATTTTTTGAATTTGCAAAACTTTTGAATTTAAAGACTTTAGACAAGAAATTGAAGACACACACTTTTTTCTAATGCTGTGACCTCAATATAGTCTACTTTACATAATTAAAATAACTGTTTTCTTCTTTTTTTAAATCAATATTTTTATTATGATATTGTGGGATACAGTTAAGGGTTAGGTATGATGGTGCATATTTCACCTTAACTAACAAAAAAAGTGCAGCATAGCCTCATTACTTCAAAATTCATACACTGGTCTAGGTTTTAGAAGACTTGGTTTTAGGTTCAGTCTTATTAACTGGTTATGTGACTAGCATTCGTTACTGAGATCCAAGGCTAGATATTCTACCCAATACCTAATGAGAATGCCCAGGAGAAAAAGTAAGGGGTGAAATGATTTGTTCAGTGTCCTAGAGGTGATTTTCTTCTTTTCGTATAAAATGCCATATATCGTGGTCAGCATACTCATACTAAAAAGTGCAGGTCAATGCCAGGCATGATGGCTCATGTCTGTAATCCGAGCACTTTGGGAGTCTGAGGCAAGAGAATTGCTTGAGACCAGAGTTTGAGACCAGCCTGGACAAATAGAGACCTTGTCGCTACAAAAAAAAGTTTAAAAATTTGCCAGGTGTGGGGGTGCATACCTATAATCCCAGCTATTCAGGAAGCCGAGGAGAGAGGATCACCTGAGCCCAGGAGATTGAGGCTGTAGTGAGCTGTGATCATGCCACTGCACTACTGCCTGGGCGACAGAGCAAGACACATCTGCTTATTAATGAAATTAACACTAATCTAAATACTAGCAGCATAAAGATGAATAAGAAACGGGGCCTGTCCTCAAGGAGTTCAAAGTTTAGAAGGGAAGGTAGATATACAGGCTGACAATTATATCTCATTGAGATAAGTTCAAGTAGAAGTAAGCAGAGATTGGTAGGAGACAAATAAGAAGCCTGACCCAGTGTGACAGGAGGTTTAGGGTAAGTTTCCTAGGAGAGATAACGTCTAAGCTGAGGCCTGCAGGGTGAGTGGAATGAGCCAGATAAAGAAGAATGGAGGTGGAGATATGTGTGAGAGCATTTCAATCAGCGGGTATACTTTGTGAAAGGCCCAGACGGACAAGGCAGCATGTTGTCTGTAAACATCGAGTGGTGTAGCTGGAAATACTAAGTGAGCCCTCTGGAAATTTCTAATGATACAGATCCACACAGTTGTAGAACTTTTTTTTTTCCTCTAGGAATTCCCAGAAGCTTAGATCTAAGAGGAGAGAAATGGAATGGATTCAATTTCAATGAAACAAGCGGGCTGGAGAGAATGAATTAAAGTACTAGAGAAAAAGATCCAAGATGGATAAAGAAAACAGATGATGATAGGAAGGTGGCATACCAGGGAAAAACAGAGAGTTAAAGAGGCTGGAGGTTAATGAGTTAAAGAACAGGTATAGCAAGAGGAAGGCAGGGGAAAAGTCTGATAGGAATAGAGAGGTGTCAGTGGGGGAGATGAGTTAGAAAGGGAAAAAAAGGTGAGTTCACTTTTGCACATGTTGCACTTAAGGTGCTGATAGAACATCTAATTCAACATAGCAGTTGGAAATATGGAACAGGTATAGGTGAGAATTTCAGTATCTTAGGGTTAAGGTGAGGGTTAGAGTCATTCACCTATAGAATCTCAGAATACAGGGTTAGAGTCGTTCACCTATAGAATCTCAGAATACTATAATCAGAACGAACCTTAGAAATTATCTAACTCAATTCTTGACTCTAATTTGACAGGAAAACCAATACCCCAAGAAGTTAAGCACACCTGTGAAACTGCGGTAAAATCAAGATTAGAACACAAATCTTTTAAAATGTTCTTCCTACTATATATTTATAATATTCTTTGTTAAATGAGAGCAAGGCTTTGGGAAGCAACTAATAACAAAGAACAAAGTTTTGAGAACAAAGAAAAGCAGACTGAGATGGATCAGAACAATAAGGGAAGCCAAAAAAATTTAAGGGAGGAAAGTTTCAAGAAGTGAAAAGTCAACAGGGTACTCTGTGACAAAAAGGTCAAATTGAATGCGAGTTGAGAAAATTTGGCCACGACATTTTGCAATGAAGTTATTAGTTACTGGGCAACAGAATGTTCTTTTTAATAATACCCACTATTCCAGAATTCTCTAAAATACTGCCCTTGGAGTCCTTGCAGTGAGAACACCTCAGACATATAATCCACATATAATGAGGTTCTTTTATGATTTCAATAATGAAATTACTTTGAACAGCATCCAAGAACAACCAGTTTTATACGAATTTCAAATCTATAGTGACTCATGTTAGAACAGAGTTTCAGTTTGCTCACATTCTTGTCTGATATATTTTATCAAAGTTCTTAAAGCCTAGTCATACTTTTAAAATGTATAGATTTTAATTCCTTTCTCTAGTTTAAGATGTATATAATCCTAGGAACTTCAAATCTTCCAGAAGTTGGCTAATGACTGCATAAAGCTTTTCAAAATAACATTACCAATTATATTGTATAGTATAATGAGACACGCAAACATGGGAATTTGAAAATGTAAATGTCTATTTTTAAAATTCAATGGGTGATGATTTTTAGGCAATTTTTGACAAATTTATTCCCAATTCTTCACCTCTCATTCTAAGAAAATAAGTGGCATTAAGACTATCAGCATAATGAAAGCCACATTATAATATAGAGAATCATGCAGCAGGATTTGTCTAAATGTAGAAATTTTCAGTAACAGCCATCTGGCAAGTAACATTGAAAGTGTATGGGGGATGTGCTTTTGGCATCATCTGTGTATCAGATGATCTACACTCTTTTTAAAAACATAGCATTTTATTAGTTGAAAGAAAACATAGTTTTGTCATTTTCAGACTGAGTTCTGAATTTTTCTTAATTCAAAGTCACAAATTCAATCTGATAGGAAGAAAAGGAACATGAAAATGCACTTCATCTGGGTTTAATAAGCATGGTATTTTAATGTCTGAATTTTCCACCTTGCTACATAATCCGCAGATGTTTAGCTGACATATGCACACAGATTTAAACTTTATCTAAATACAGATAAAGATTAGAAACTGAATTTGACACTTGGGACTACAGTTGTTGGCATCCTATTGCTGCAATGGGAACAATGCAGCCACCTCCATTCTTCTCCTCCCCCAAAACTGAGAGTCCCCTCCCTTACTTCCTTTTGTCCCCATTCATTTTATCTTTTCCTCCATTCTCCTCTAAGTCTTAAGCCTAGAAGTGACACATAAACCTAATGAAGCTTCTTATCTCTATTAATGAGGATAAAAATAGATCTTACATAACCTTGAGTATACAATAAATTTCAAAACACATCTTATATGCCAGTGTAATAAGGCTATTTGAAGCAAGTTCTTAGAAAACTTTTCACTAATTCTCTCTGCTCCCTTTTACATAAGTGCAACCAGTTCAAGCTGGCTTGAGTTCTCTGTTTACCTGGAATATATCACACCTAGACTCAAGTCAAATAGAAGTAAGCTAAAGATTCAGTTATAGATTATTCCAGGGGCAAAGTTCACCCATGTCTGCTTACAAATGATAGCTAAAGGGTCTTTAGTGAAAAGACCCCTCCTGGATGTAATAAACTATGTGGGAAGGTCCCTTCTCCATCTGCTTCAAATCTTATCCTCCCTTCAAAACCCAGCTCAAATGACACCTCTACCATGGAGCCAACCCTGCCCTCTCCCACTCATCCTGATCTTCCCTGCTTCAGAAATTCCATAAGTTATTGCTACCATCTATTTTAATCTTTCATTATATTCCATCTTATATTAAAATTTACATATATGATGCTTGGGATTTGTTTTAAGGTGGATTTAAGTTCCTTAAAAGTAGGGTCTATGTCTTAGAAGTTTCTGTATCTTCTATAATATCCAACACAAACACTGAAATGAATATGGTGAATTGTAGAAAGAATGGATTAGGCACCCCCAAAAATGAAGTACAAATGGCTCTGGAGAGTGATTACTTTCTTCACCTAAACTGCTTTCACTTCTCCCACCAGCTCAAATTGCTTCTCATTTTTCATCCCTCCAACTCTTGCCAGTTGTTGACTCTGTAGGTGATCTGTAAATAAAATATACTGTCCAAATTGCAGGGGTCACAGAATGTCAAAACATCATTTGTTCTGGCTTGCACTGAAGGCCAAGAGAAGAGCTATAACAGATTTTTCCTAAAGGAATGTATGAGACAGGACCCAACAAGCTTAAGGGCACCTTCCAGTGCCAAAAGAGCAAAAGAGTTCTTCCATTAGAGGCTCAGATCATATTACTGCAGATCTGCATTTAGTTTTTAGCTCCTTTAATTTGGCAAACAACTGTTTGGCTTCTTTCGTTTCCTCTTAAGTCACTCCATAATGATTTTACTGTAACATCTACTTCCTTTTTACGGGGTATTTATTTTACCTACTGTAAATTTTTTATTTATCTCTTTATTCTTTAAAAAGGAAAACAGGAAGCAAGTTAAGAAAGTAGTTCTAAGAAGATGTCTTGCCCCCCAAAACAGACGTTGGCCACCATTAACTCTTCATTTGGTATCAAGAATGGGATCTCCCCATTCTTACACAATTATTCCCCTTGCCTCTAAAATCTGCCCACCACAAAAAGCTGGCAATGCCCTATTCACCCTCAACCATTGCTCCTGGAAACTCACCTAAGGAGTAAGCTGAAATTGCCACCTGATTCGGGTGTCATAACAGGCAGCTCAGGAAGACAGAAGAAGCCTACTAGCTCTTACACAAAATAATCAAATAAATAACTAAAACATGGCAAACCAAATATATGGTATTCAATATATATACTTATTCACATTCTTCAAGTCTTTCAAACAGTTTGTATTATGTAGAAAGAAGAAAATATATTCTTATAGGGGAATAATCTTCTGGATTTCATGTTAAAGAAAAAAAAATCAAGTAGACCTAAACATCCCTATAAAAGTCATTGGCAGAGCCATAACGGAGGGGGTCATAATGAAATTACTGTACCAAATTTATTATCCTAAATACTTTCTAAACTGCATGGCAAAATCCTGGCCACTAATTTCTAGCAAATATTATTTCACCTTTATTCGTGGGTTATTTTTGGTATAAAATCAAGTTTTGAAGGGAAGAAGGAAGAGTCAAAAATTCCACTTTACTACCAATAATCCAGGGGAAACAAAATGAGGCAGGCTGAGAAATAGAGATTACCCACTCAGAATAAAAAATAATAATAATAAGAGAAATCTGAGAAAAACATTGACCATCATATGCAAGTTGAATAGTTGGAATGTTGGAACTCAATATTCAAAATGGTCTGTTAAAGTAATATAAGTAAAGACCTGATGATTTTTATGGAGAGCAATGACATAGGTATAGTCTAACACTTCCCGAGAAATCTACGACATATTTTGGTAACTCAAATACTACTTTCCCATTAACTTGAATAAAAACATCAAAGATGCTTAATCTTCAACAGTTACCTTCTCTTTCCTGGGGAATTTAAGGAGGTACAGGACAGTGAAAGTGCTGACCCTGCACTTGCACAAACCTGAGAATGAATACCTTCTTAACACTGTGCTTCAAGTGCCTCATTCACTTCACTCTAGTTTAGTGGTATAGACCCTGCTCCATACCTCCACATCCACCCTATCCCAGGAGTTGGGGAACTATACAAAAAAGAAACTTGAAAGCATAATGCTAGTAGGCAGCTGAAATTTTGTATAAGATGCTAAGAAGAAATTTGGTACAAATTGACTAGAAGACACACCAAGGCTTTAAGATCTAGTGATAGTTGTCCATCAAAGACCAATGGCAGATGAGTTCATGGAAACTAACATTTCTGGGACTCGTTCTGGTTTGAAGTTATTAGCCATCCCTACTCTACGCACATCCAGCTTGCTGCTTTATTGTTCCTTCGAATCGGGCTTTTGTTTGATGTACAGATAGTATACAAGAAGAAATTCTAACTCTCTGGAAAATAAAACAGCATACATTTTTAAAAAATATTATGGCAACTCTACGTTTGGTTTTTTTTCCAAGCTACTTTCCTGTCACCATTAAGAATGCAAACATAACCCCTGTATTTCTGAAGCATAAGAATAAATGTGTCTACACACAAATATCCATGTATACTCAGCAATCAGCAAATAAAAGTTTATGTTGCCTACCTCCTCCGGCAAAGAGAGCAGCAATAAAGGGGCAGACATCCCAGGATGATCATGCTGATTGTACCAAGCCCAAACATCCGGAATATCTGCGTAGGCTCTGTTGGTTTAATTATATCTTGTTACTTTTATGACTTAAGCAAGAGAAGCAAATCTGAGCTCTTTCATAAAATCTTTATGAAAAAACTATCAGTTAATAAAAGTAAAATGAAGAGGCATTCTTATATGACAGGTAAATATCCTTGCTACTCTGTAAGTAGCAGGAGTTCATGAAATGTTCTTGAAATACAACTAAAGGCTACACTTTCAACATATGCCCCCCAATGGAAACATTAACAAAATAATTTCATTGTTTTTGTTAACAGATTATTATGATGCATGGTACATATTTCTCCCTCTGGCCCTAAGTGTGATTTTTCCTTGGCCATATGTTATATATTCTAGAACACTCAAGGAGCAAATTCATCTATGAACAGTTAACTTGGTAAAAAAATAGCTTCTTAAATGTTTATTTTCAAATTACAAAACATTAAACATGTAATCAATAAATTGCAGGTAAATAAGCATATTTTAGTCTCAAATTCATTGGGAAGTGCATTCTAATGTGATCAGGGAATTGTAAGTCATGGTCCAATATTTTCCTCTACGAGAACCAAATGTCTCTTCACACATAATATAAAGATCAAACGAGTAAATTACAAATACCATGTTACAGTGTTAAAACTGTAATACTATATTCATGATCAGATTTTAGTTTTCATTATTAATACTACACGTTCAACAAAATGCTGTACATTGAATAGGGGCTATATTAACCTAAGATCATGTTTTGCATGCACTCTTTTTGTAGCATTTCATCATCTCAAATGTATTCATCATGGGCCTAACTGGAAGTAGCATGCCCACTATTCAAAGGAAGGTAGTAAAAACAGATGGTATAGTTCTCAAAACTTTGTATTATTTTATTTTATTTTATTTTGAGACAGGATCTTGCTTTGTCATCCAGGCTGGACTACAGTAATGAGATCACAGCTCACTACAGCCTCAAGCTTCTGGGCTCAAGTGATCCTCCCATCTCAGTCTCCCAATAAGAGAGGCTGAGCAATAGAGATTTTCCATTAATTTGAATAAAAGTAGTTCCAAGTAACTAGCTGGGACTACCCGTGTGCACTACCATGTCTTTTTTTTTTTTTGAGAGATGAAGTTTCGCTATGTTTCCCAGGCTGGTCTTGAAGTCCTGGCCTCAAGCAATCCTCCCATCTCGGCTACCCAAAGCTCTGGGATTAAAGGTGTAAGCCACCACACTCAACCAGGAAAAAAAAATCTCATGAAATAACCTAATTTGAAAACAGTATAAAGAAAAACTAATACACAGACTTTAAGACACATTCAAGTTTACTATTATATACTAAAATGTTGAAGACAAAACAAATTGGAAGAATTCCACTCAGGAAGAAAAGCTGGGGGAAAACAAAACAAAACAAAAGCAAGTTAAGGCATGCCCAGTTGGTATCTTCTCCCAGGCATTGACGGTATACCTCACAAAGCCCGGAACCTCTGGGAAAAAAGACAGCGAATGACTAACGCAAAAGAAAAGGTGAGACTAGTTTTGAACTGCCAAAGCTCTACAATCTAAGGGCTAAGCAGAAACTGCCCCTGAATAAAATTTTGATCGCCTCAGGACTTTCTAAGGACAGCATTGCTCTAAGGCTGGAAGTCCTATTTAAGTGTTAAGCTGGGAGAGCCAATGGTGAACTTATGCCATTGTGACCTATTTGTTCAATTTTTAAAAACAGAAATAAATGAAAGAAGATGAACTTACTATCTATTAATGGGGCATAACAGCTGAAGCCACCAGTTCCAGACAGAGAAAAACAACATTTGTATCTCAAGCATTCACTCTCATTAAGATCTTGCAGCCCATGGCAAGCCTGTGCCTCCTCGTTCTCCTTTAGAATGCAGGCTTTTAGAAACAGAAACTCAAGAAAGAGAATTCAGCACACTTAATAAGCACTTTCCTTAAAAAGAAAAAGTGGTGTGTATACACGATGGAATCTTATGCAGCCATAAAGGAAGACAAAATTATGAACTTCGCAGCAACTTAGATGGACTTGGAGTCTTTAATACTGAGTGATCTATCACAGAAACAAAGAATAGGGTACCACATGTCCTCACTCATAAGCAGGCCTTGAACAATTATCACAATACTATAAGAAAGGGATTGGCAGTAGTGGGAAACTGCTGGGGTGGGGGGCGGGATTGACAGTAGTGGGAAACTGAGGCGGGGGGAGCTCACCTCATCAAACAAGGATACGTGCATAATAAACATTTGTCTACCTAACCCTGAATTATACCCCACATTTAAAAAAAAAATAAAATAAACACTTTCCTTAATTAAATAATGACTGCAAGGCAAATAAAGAAAAACAAATATTTAAGCTGTTACATTCAAAGAGAAGATTGAATGGCATATACAAATAGTGATGAATGCTAAAAAATGAGTTAAACTAGAAGTTATCACAAAGTTATTTAACATCACACTTTCAACTGTAGATGAACTGCAGAACAGTACAAATTGTTAATAGTTCCACAGATCATTGGCAAGGTTGTTTATAAGAACTGTAAATCAAGAGTTGACTAGTAGTGACATAAATATAACACAGAAGAAACTAACAGGTCGAATGCCTTTAAAACTAACATCCGGTTAAAATTATTCCACATATACCCTCTCACTTAACTCTGCTAAGCTAAAGAAGCTCATTGAGTGCATCAGTGAGAATGAATGTAAGTAAAAATTACAGTTTATTGCTAGAAAGCAGGGTAAGTGATACTATTGATATTGACCTACTTTTATGAACACTTATGATATTGGTGTACATTATATTTTAAGATTCTTCCATTTGGCCTTAAGTTATGACTCTATAACTTTGAACAGGCAGTGATTTATGGCATGAACACCAAAATTCATGCTATTGCAATAAACTCATACATATCTGAATCTAAAAGACTTACAAGCACAAATAGGCTATTTTTTAAAATCCTGCTTTATATGAGAAACAAATAACAACTAAAAAGGCTGATATCATATTTTTATTCAAAAAGATAAACCTCCACAGTATGTCTTTCTCGTAATGCCAGAATAGATTCAGTCAATTCTCTGTGCCATCAACAATTACAGACTTAAAAAAATAATAACTGATGTTTTATAATCACTCTAAAGCACTTGCACATCAACAAAGAACAATATCATTTTAATCAAATGTTAACCTCTTAGTATATTTATCGTGTTCCTCTTCTTTAAAGATTGGCAATTCCCGAAACAAAGGCAAAATGATAATGGCTGCCATTTATGAGGTTTTATATACATTACTATTAATCATTGCTACAAACTCCCAAACTGAGTTTTATAACCTCCATTTTTTAAATAAGAAAATAAAGGATCAAAGTAACATATGAAAAGTCACAAATTTAATGCACTACCAAGTGGCTTGGATATTTATTTCCCAAGCATCTTAGACACATGAGAGTTTTCCCGCTTTGCTGTTGTATACTCTTGAGTAATCTGTTCTTCGATTCTGCCAGGCCCAGAGTTACTCTTCTCCCCCAGGATGGACTGCATCTGGAATGGCATGTTCATCTCAGGGTGTCACATACTCAGAAAAGGTTGACAACAGTGAAGACCTAGTCAGAAGTGGAATGGACTTCTTGCATGCTGAGTTTCTCAGTAGTGGTACTATCCAAGCATCACTTCCCAAGAATGATACAGGGAGGATGAGGGTTAAATCATAGAAGAGACTGGACTAGATGATCACTAAGATCCCTTCTAATGCTGAGCTTCTGTTTTTTGTTTTGTTTGGGGGTTTTATTTTGTTTTTATTTTTGTTTTGTTTTTAAGTAGGAGTCTCACTCTGTCACCCAGATTTACAATTAAACAGCACTCATGGCCACAGCAGCCTCAACCTGCTGGGCTCAGTTGATCCTTCCACCTCAGCCTTCCAAGTAGCAGGAACTACAGGCACGTGCCACCACACCTGGCTAATTTTTTGATTTATTGTAAAGACAAAGTCTCACCAAGTTGCCCAGACTGGTCTTGAACCCCTGGGCTCAGACGATCCTCTCGCCTCCACCTTCCAAAGTGCTGGGGTTACAGGTGTAAGCCACGGTACCTAGTCTCCTTCTGTTATTTTATATTTAAATTGCATCTGGCCTCTGGCTGGGCATGGTGGCATGGCTGTAATCCCAGCACTTTGAAAAGTCATGGAAAGAGGATTACTTGAGCCTAGGAGTTTGAGACCAGCTTGGGTAACATAGCAAGACCTTGTCTCTATGGAAACATTTTTTTAAAAAAGAAAAAAAGCTGGGCATGGTGATGGATACATGTAGCCCCAGCTATTAGACAGGCCGAGGTAGAGGGATCATCCGAGTTCAGGAGTTCGAAGTTGCAGTGAGCCATGATCATGCCACTGAGCTCAAGCCTGGATGACAAAGACCCTGACTCAAAATACAAACATAAATAAATAAATAAATTGCATCTAATGGACTTTATGCTAGATATTAAAATTAACTAAGAGACACACCTAAGTTTAAAGAATAAAAAAGGTATAACAATTTTTAAATCAAGTTTAAGTATATAATTGTGTCCAAAGGGAGGATTAAATGACATCTTAAACTTCCTTGCCAGTGTGTTTCAAAGTTGTCATTTCAATCTGCAAGAGATGAATGCTTTGCAAACAGCAGGCTAAATGCTTAAGTGGTAAGAGTGTTTATTTTCAACTATATGAAGGAGAAAATAAATTGGTTAAAAATATTTCACATTTTATGAAGCTGTAGTTATTACTTTCAAAGAAGACAGTATAGACATTTATATTTAATCACTGTTTTCAAAGATAATCAATCTATGTCAGATGCTTCCATTAAAATGAAACAATTTGATTTTGTTGGGCAAAATTGTTATTTCATACAATTGATTTTGACTCAACTTACTGCATCAAGTTGGAGAAATGTTTGGGAAATGCAGATATCTTATTTAGACTATTTTTAAAGGTGGTTTCAGTGTTTGCATAATGTAGTTACTATAGGTATTATAGGTAACTATATGGCAGTTTACATCTGCTATTTTCATAAGCTCTAAAGCTTCAATAATCATTCGTTGTTATTTATGACCAACTGTGACACTCACTAACCATTCTTTTAGCCTATACAACATAACACCTTCCCAAATTTCTTATTTCACTCAGTTTGACCATGGCAGTATTTTGAGTTTATTAAAGGAATCTAAAATTTTAAAAATAACAAAAGGAACTATTCTTGCTCTTCTCAATGGTAGATGGTCTTAGAATGTCTATTTTAAACTTGATGAAACTAGTATAAAGAAATAAAGAGATTTATGTAAGATCATAGCAGAATTCAGTGGTGGTGTCTGGAGTTAAACAATGTATATAATTTGTGCTTATAGATGTATATCAAATTTTATTAGAATAAATTCTGCATGTTTTTAAATAGAAGCTTTATCTTTGTAATTCACATATGTCAATTTATGTGACGCGTTTCCTTGAAAGGGCACCACATGCTGTATAAACTGAAACTTGTTTGTGGTTAATAATTCTCAGGGGTCATCATGTGCTTGATAAACACATTATATACAGAATCACAAAAAGACGATGTGACTTGAAACCTGGACTTTTTATCATTAAAACAGATGGGAAAACATCTGGCATATTCCACAACATCAGAACCACACAGTACCCTGCTTAATGCCACAGAAGACATAAATTTCACAATACTGGGTCAGTGACTAAATTTCAGGCAATGCCATTCAGGTAAATTGTGAAAAGTTTAGATTTTTGTGAAGGAAAAGTATTTTATCAAAAGTAACAGACATTTATAGGAATACCTTACAAATATTGTTTTGGTTCATCCTCATCATCCTTTGTGGTAAATATTTTCATTTTAAAGATGAGGACAGTGAGGTTCGAAGAGATTGTCTTGCCTGAGGCAAAGGGCAGAGTCAGGATTCAAACCCAGCTCACTACCATTCTAATGCTGACACATCACACCGCTTCCTTTAACTACTGTTTTCAAAACAAGAACTCAAGGAGGAGGAAAACAAAAACTTACTTGATGGAAAGAAAAAAGTCGAAAGAGCTTTCCATGTCAAATCTTCTTCCAGAGATTGGACATCAGCATTTTCATTGCCCCACAGGATATATTCATTTGGATACACAGAATTTGAGAATCCTTAAGAAGTGAAATTATTAATCCCAACATGTAAAGTATTCATCACTTTCCGTGACGCTTTAATAGTAAATACCTTTGCCTAAATTAATTATAGAAAGTCTAAAAGCAACAGATATTGTACTTTCATCTCCTAACAGCTTAGGTATTATTAAATAATTAAATGCAATTCTGTTGTGAAACTGAACAAGTGAGTACTAAAATTACAAATGTTTAAGCTATAGGATGGCACAACCTATTGTCATACTGTAAACTGATTTACAATAGTGAACTTGCCTCTGACAAACAGCATTGACATTCACAGGCTTAATCAACTGAAAAAATGGAAACAGTGTGTATTCCAACTATTATCAGACCCCATCACAGACACTCTTGGCAATACATTGGCTTCCATATATACTGATAAAAATCAAGGACTTAGACACGGTAAAACCTTCCTTATCCTTGTTTCTCACTACTTCAAAGAACCTGTTTTTAGTCTTATTGGCATAATTCCCTCCTATATAAAACTATAATGCAGATTTGTCCATATCATGAAATATTTCCCAAAACTATCTTTAATAATGTCATAGAATTCCATTATATCACTCCATTACAACTGAGTTAATTATTTCCCCATAGGAAGACATTCAGGTTGTTTACAATTTACTGATATTAGAAGAAACACTGGCCAGGCAAGGTGACTCATGCCTGTAATCTCAGCATTTTGGGAGGCCGAGGTGAGAGGATTGCTTGAGCCCAGGAGTTTGAGAGGAGCCTGAGCAACATAGCAATACCTTGTCTCTACGAAAAAATAATTTTAAAAAATGTACCCAAGTTTGTTGGCACATGCCTATAGTCCTAACTACTTGGGAGGCTGAGGTGGAAGGATCGCCTGAGCCCAGGAAGTGGAGGCTGTGATGAGCTGTAATCATGCTACTGCACTCAGGGTGACGCCAGATTCAAAAACAAAAACAAAAACAAAAACAAAAAAAACCACCCCCAAAATAAACAAACAAAAAAACCCACTGCAATTATTACAATTACACTATCATTGGCTTGCAGTGATTATCTCTGAATCTCTATATATTTGCAGATACTCACGAAAAATTCCTTAGGATAAATTCTTAAAGAATGGCTCTTGACTATGTCCAAATTACCCTTGGGCAAGGCTACCCAGTTTTCTTGCCCTCTCATCTTTTTTTGTTGAGAGACCAAAATAAAACAAAAATCTCCTTGTTTTTATTTGCACCTCAGTCATCAGCAAGCTTACATCTTTCATACACATGTTGCTTAGTAGAGAACTTGACCCTTAATCTGCCACATATTTCAAATATATTTTTCCAGGTAGCTGGTCACTTTTACATTTTTCATGGTGTGGGGAAGCTTAGAAATTTAACATTTTTATGTAAATAAATCTATCAATCCCTTCCTTTATTATTTCTGCCTTTCAGGTTACGTTTAAAAGGACATTCTACGCTAATACCTCCTTCTAACATTTTTATGGTTTTACTTTTTAAATTTAAATCTTTAATCCACCTGGAATATACTTGGGAGTATTTTAGAAAGTAGAGATACAATTTTTTCAACTGTCCTAATATCATTTATTACATCTATCCTTTTCTACTTATGACATCATCATCAGATTCTAAGTCCTTGTATAGCATAGATCTGTTTCTTGACTTCTTATTCTGTCCCACCAATCTATCTGTTCATGGACCAATACTACTGTTATAAGTTATCTTATTATAAGCTTTAATAAAGGATCTGGCAATCCTTTCATTAGTGTTTGTCATCAAAATTTTCTTTTAAATTCATAATTTTTAGATGAATCTTAGAATCATTTTGTCAAGTAAAAAAAAGTCCTAGTAAGATTTTTATTGAAATTATGTTCACTTATTTAACATTTATCCAAAAGACATTTATTCTGTGTCCCATGTGCTAGGCGTAAATTCAGTTAATATAGACTCATTTGGAGAGAATTGATAATGTTATAAATTTTTAAATGTAAGTTCTTCATTCATTCAAGTCATTTTTATGTTCCTGAGTAAGGTTTATAAGCTGCATTCATATAGGTCCTGCACTTTTCTTATATCATTTATTCCCAGATATTATATATAGAGAGGGTGTCAAAAATGTATACATTTTAAGAAAGGAAAAAACTGTATTCAAATTATAATATTCAATATATACCAATAACAAAAGATAAATACAAATCATGTTTGACTTCTGCAAATACAAAAGGTACTTGAAGTGGTTACCACCACTGTCCAGACACTTCTGATTATGGCAAACATCTCTTAATATCTCTTCAAACACGTATCCCTTTTTTGGCACCCCTGGTATTTTGCAGTTATGTGAATGTGAGTTACTTTACCACATTTTCTAGCTGGATACAAGTATGTAAAAGAGCTACTGATTTTTGTCCATGGATTTTCTTACCTGCTACCTTAGTTGACTCTCATTAGTTCTCATTGTATTTCATTTTCATCTCAGGTAGACAATCATGCTATCACTAAATATAGATGGCTTTGCCTTCTTTCTTTCCAATATTAACAGTTAATTTATTTTTTCTTCTCTCATTGCATTGCCTAGAACTTTTAAAACTATATTGAATGACAGCTATGGTAATGGACATTCTTGAGTCTTTTCAAACTTTAATGAGAATGTGCTAGTATTTCATCATCAAGTATAATATTGGCTAGTAGCTTAAGACAGATATCCTTTATTAAATTAAGGAGGTATTTCTCTAGTTGTAGTTTACTACAAATGTTATATTGCCTTTCATTGCTTATTTTTATTGTTTAAAATTTAATAACATTGTTTTCAGGACATTAATTCTTCTGAATAATTATCTTATTGGCAGATATGACCAACTTTCCATTTATAACTATCCATTTTAAATAAATATATTTGTGTAAAAAAGTGAGGTAGCTTTAAAAAATATGAATGACTGGTAGCATTAATATAGCCAAAAGTATAAAGGTGTTATACAAACGACTGAGCGGGAAAAATGCCCATCTAGTGCAAGTTCTTCGTGCTTCAGATAAGACAACAGAAGCCTAAAGAAATAGTGACTCATCAAAGATCACCCAGCAAGTTAGTGGCAGAATCAGAACAATCCAGGCCTAGTTTAGGGCTCCTCCAGCTATAGCACAAGCATAGATGGTTAAAGCAAAAGCAAGCCTGGTGCTCAGTTAGGTACATAGCAGGCAGCCAGACTTTTTAAGTGCAATGCTTCAATCATTCCCAAAGATAACAGATAAATGAAGTATTCAAATATGATTATGCAGAAACTAGTTCCTGGGTTTTGTCCATGGAACTAGAGCAATTTGAAATTATCTATTAGTCCACTTTATTTTATTTTATTTTTGAGATAAGGTCTCACTCTATAGCCTAGGCTTGAGGGCAGTGGCACGTCATGACTCACTGCAATCTTGACCTCCTGGTCTCAGGTGATTCTCCCTCTTCAACTTCCCAAAGAACCACCATGCCCAACTAATTAAAAAAAAATTTGTAGAGACAGGTCTCACTATTTTTCCCAGGCTGGTAGTTCATCTTTATTTCTAATATTTTATCTTCCCTAAAAAAGGATGAACAATAAGGATTGATTCAATAGGTTGCAGAGAATTGGTGGAGGAGTCACAATCAAATTCCCAGTCCCCAATCTGCTTGTCTCTTCATCCTGTATGCTACTGCTTTGTATATCTTCTGCATAAATACAGCCTGAAAATCAATATGGCTTGGGAATCTAAATGACAATATAAACTGAAGGCATTCCAAAGTTACCTCAGGGCGCTCAACCTCAACTCCTCTTAGTGGCAATACAATCAAGGGAACTCAGAAGGGTCTGCCTAAGAAGAAGAAAGGGAATTTTGGTTCCAGGACCACGTGCTCTGCTTTCACTATAATTGTCCGGGGCCATGGTCAAAGTATTTTACCTCTCAGTGTGTTATTAGTTTGCTAGTGCTATTGAAGAACCATAAACTGGGTTGTTTAAGACAGAAATTTATTGTCTCGCAGTTCAGGAGGCTAGAAGTCCAAAACCAAGGTGTTAGCAGGTTTGGTTCCTTCTGAGGGTTGAGAGGGAAGGCCTCTCTTCTTGGTTTGTAGATGGTCATCTTCTCCTTGTGTCTATTCAAGCATTCTTTCCTCTATCTGCATCTGTCTCTGTGTCCAATTTCCCCTTTATAAAAACATCACTCATATTGGATTAGAACCCACTCAAGATGACCTCATTTTAACTGGACTAGCTCTATGAAGACCTTCTCACCAAATAAGATCACATTCTGAGGTATGAGGAGTTACAATTCCAGTTTTTGTTTCTGTTTTTGTTTTTGTTTTTGGTGAGGGGACACAATTCAACCCATAACAGAGTGCATTTAGTTTCATTAAGTGAAATCATTTTAAATGCAAATTTATATTTAAACCACACAGTCACTTATTATCTCCTAGGAATCTGAGAAATCTAACAATATAAAGAATGAATCATGGATTATTTTAGGAGAAAACATGTTAAACCTATAATGAAAAAAGTCCTCATGGAAATAAAGAAATCACACTGAATAGACAGTATTCTTTTTTTGTGGGAGTTCTACTCAAAATAGAAATAGAAAATGAAGAACTCACAGACTAAGAAAAAAATGTACAATTTATAGCTTTGTTTTTTAACTAACTTTTTCAAAGGATGAAAAGGCTTTCACTGTTGTGCTAATTTTTTTTACAGATACGGTAATTCAGAAATACTTTGGTGTTTTAGATGAATAGAAGGAAAAATAAATATGAATAATATGTGATAATATTATGATTTGTAAGTGATCATTGAAAAGTATCTTAATATTTTTTAAAGAACAGAAATCATATTTTCTAACTTATTTCAAATAATTGATAAATACAGCATGCATTTTATTTAACTTATTCATCCCTCAAAAAAATTATAAATCCATACAGTTGTGACATGGTGTATAGACGTCTATTTTTTTACATGAAATTTCTGCCTCCCTTTTTGACTATGAAAGGACTTTAGTTGAGAGGATGGAAACCTTCTGGGGAGGTCAAGGAGAAAGAAGCCATTGAGTTTAGAAATGGGTATGGTGGAAGTCCTTGGAGTTGAGGCTGCAGCTTGAAGGGCGTAGACTGATAAATCTAAGGCCTTAGTGCAGATGGGAGGATAGAATACCAATGTAAAGGGGTTGAAAGGAAGGGCAAGCCATGGGGAGCTAGATAAAGAAAGCCATTTTGAGAAGGCCATCTAGCATTTTGGGAGGGAAGAAAAGAAGACTGTGGGAAAAAGAAAATTAGTTGGGGTGTGGGAATTTTGGAGGGGAAGGTGGAGGGAAAGACTCTGAGTGAGGCAAATATACAGAAAAACCACTGAGTAGGAGGGTAAAAAGGTACTTTTGGGGATGAAGCGGAAAAGTACCCTTGGGTCATGAAGGAGGGACAACCTGAGTGGGAAGAAGGGCCTTTGGATAGCTGAAATAAGCTGAGAAAGTAACGAGTGAAAGTCTGGAGGAGGGTGGAAAAAGAGGTGAGGGAAGGAATTTGAGGGAGGGAGGAAAGGTTTAATGAAGGTAGGTTAGGGAGAGAAGGACAGTGTGATGTAAGAGAATAAAGGCTTCTTTAAAGGGAGGTGAAGGACTAAAGACATTAAGGGAGAAGAGGAAAGGGCTTTGTGAGATAAGAACAGAAAGGCTTTTTAATAAGTGGATAGAAGGCCTGTGAGGTGAGCAAAGGAATGTCTTCGTGGGGAGGTGAGAATTAAAAGGACCTTGACTGAAGGTCAAAAATAAAAATTTAAAAGAAAACTTTTGGAGTTCTGATGAGGCCGGGAAGGCATTCAAGAAGACAAAAGAGGAAAGGCCTGAGTGAAGTGAGGTGACAGAAGAAGGGCCTTTTTGAGTGTAAGAGAAAGAAGTAAGCTCCTTGGAAAAGAAGGTGAGGGCGTTTAATACTAAGTGAGAAGAGGGAAGTTTTTACTTTGTGAGGGGACTTGAGAAAAAGAGACCATTCAGGAGGTGGGGAAGGTAAGGAGGGAAGTCACTTGTGAAGGAAGAGGCAGGGAAGTCAACAATGAAAGAAGGGAAGGTCTTCGTGAGGGGAGGTGAAAGAGGTTAGAACTTTGTGAGGGGAGGGCATGGAGAGATTTTAGTAGAGAAGGACAAGAAGGGTGTACCTTTGTGAGAGGAGAGAAAGGAGAACTATGTGAGGGAAGGTGAGGCAAGGAATGCATTAGTGAGGTAAGAAAGACATATGGACAGGAGATTAAGAGGTTATTCCATCGTGAGGGAGGTGAAGGAGGACAGGCTTTTGAGGGAGGAGAGATGAGGGAGAAAAGTCTTTGGGAAGGGAGATGTGGGAGAGAAAACACTTGAGTGGAGAGTTGAGGGATTACAGGTCTTCATGAATGAGGTAAGAAAAAGAAGCACCTTGAGTGAAGAGAAGAAGTAGCCAACTTTTAGAGAGAAAGGAAAGCATCTGTGAGTGCATATGAGGGAGGTTGGAAATTTGTGATGGGAGATGAGGAAAGGAAGGGCTTGATGAGGAAAAGCGAGCAAGGAAAAGGTCTTAGTGAAACGAGGTGATAGAGGAAGTCATTTAAGTGGTGAAGTAAGGGAGGTTAGTCAGATGGAGTTAGAGATAGAAGAACTTTGAGAAGAAGATAAAAGTTAGTACTCTGAGTGGTGAGGTGAGGAAAGTTAGTACTAAGTGATGGAGGTAATGAAAGGAAAGCCTTGGGAAAGATGAGAGAGGGAAGCCATTTGTCAGGGAGAGGATGTGAGGGGATTTAGTACGTTGTGAAGAAAGGTTAGGGAGGGAAGACCTTTTATAAATGACGAATAACAATTAAAGAGATTAAAGCACTAATCAAAAACCTCTCTTAAAGTAGGGAGATTATAGTTAACCATAATGTATTATATATTTCAAAATAGCTAGAAGAGAAGAATTGGAATGTTCCCAACAGAAAGTAAAGATAAATGTCTGAAGTGATAGATATCCTAATTACCCTGATTTGATAATTACACATTGCATACATGTATCAAATTGTCACATGTACCCCCAAAATATGTACAACTATTCTATCAAAGTACTGTCAACAAGGAAAAGTCTAGGAGCAGATGACTTCACTGGTGATTTCTACCAAATATATATATATTTTTTTGAGTTGGAGTCTCACTCTGTCGCCCAGACTGGGTGAAGTGGCCGCTCCCGGCCACCGCAGCCTAGACCTGGTAGGCTCTGGAGATCCTTCCGCCTCAGCCTTCCAAGTAACTGGAACTACAGGTGTGCACTACCATGCCCGGCTAATTTTTTATTTATTGTAGAGGTGGAGTCTCACTAAGATACCCAGGCGGGTCTCGAACCCGAGGGCTCAGGCAATCCACTCACTTCAGCCTCCCAAGGCGTGGGATTATGGGCTGAGCCACCGAGCCTGGCTTCTACCAAATATTTTAAAAAGAATTAGCATTAATAATTCTCAAACTCCAAACAATAGAAGAGAAAGGAAAACTTCCAACTCATTTTATGAGTCCGGTATTAACCTGATACCAAAGTCAGGTAAAGATACCACAAGAAAACTATAGACCAATAAAACTTTTGAATGCAAATGCAAAATTCCTCAATAAAATACTAGTAAACTGAATGCAACAGAATATTAAAAGGACTATATACAATGACTATGTGGGGTTTATTCCAGGAATACAAAGACAGTTCAACATAAGAATATCAACCAATAATTGTACTGGAAGTTCAAGCCAGAGAAATTAGAAAATAAGAAGAAATAAAAGGCATCCAAAACTGTGAAGGAAGAAGTAAAACTATCTCTATTTACAGATAACATATTCTATATTTGGGATATTTTTTAAAAGTCCACAAAAAAGACTAGAGCTAATAAATAAATTTAGCAAATTCACAAGGTACAACATCAGCAAGAAACAATTAGTTGTGCTTTTGTATACCAGCAACAAACAAACCAAAATAGAAAAGAAAAATCATGCCATTTGCAATAGCATGCAAAAAATAAAATAAAATACCTAAGAATAAGTTTAACTAAGAAAGTTAAAGACTTGTACACTGAAAACGACAAAACATTGCTGAAATAAAGAAGACATAAATGGAAAGACATCATGTGCTCATGGATCAGAAGAATTAATATTACTAAGGTGGCAATACTGCCCAAAGTAATCTACAGATGTAATGCAATTCTTAACAAATTTCTAATGACCTTTTTGCAGAAACAGAAAAGCTGACTCTCAAGTCTACATAGAGCTATAAGGGGTCTCAGATGCTCTAAACATCATGGATAAACAAGAACAAAAACAGAGGACACACATTTCAGTGTCGAAACTTGCAACAAAGCTACAGTAATCAAAAGAATATGCTACTAACATAGGGATAGACACACAGACCAACAGGATAGGGCCCAGAAATAAATCCAAAAATAAAGTTTGATCAACAATCTAAATAAAAGAGCATAAGCCATAAAATTCTTAGAAGAAAACATATGAATAAACTTCATGACCTTGGATTTGACTATGGGTTCTTAAAAATGACACCAAAAGCACAAGTAACCAAAGTGGGCGAATAAATAAACTGGATTTTCTCAAAATTAAAATTTTTTCTACATCAAAGAACATTATCAAGAAAGTGAAGTTGGGCTCGGTGGCTCAGCCTGTAATCCCGTGCCTTTGGGAGGCTGAGGTGAGTGTATTGCTTGATCCCACGGGTTCGAGACCCGCCTGGGCAGTGAGTCCTCATCTCTACAATAAATCAAAAAATTAGCCGGGCGTGGTAGCGCGCGCCTGTAGTTCCAGCTACTCGGAAGGCTGAGGCGAAAGGATCGCCAGAGCCCAGCAGGTCGAGGTTGCGGTGGCCGGGAGCCACCACTGCACTCCAGTCTGGGCGACAGAGTGAGACTCCGACTCAAAAAAAATAAAGAAAGAAAGAAAGTGAAAAGACAACATATGAAATGGGTTGCAAATCATATATCTGATAAGGGTTCAGTATCCAGAATATAAAAAGAATTCTTACAACTCAACAAAACCACAATCCAATTTAAAATGGTCAAAGATTTGAAAAGATATTTACCCAAAGATATACAAATGACTAATAAACATATAAAAGTTGTCTATCATTATTAATCACTAGAAAAATACAAATCCAAACCATAATAGGATGACTGTAATCAAAAAGGCAAGGGGTAGGTAAATGTTGGTGAAATTGGAACCCTCAAACATTGTTGGTGGAGGTGTAAAATGGTTCAGCCTCTTTGTAAAACAGTTTGGAAGGTCCTCAGAGAGATCAATAGTGTTTCCATATGACCCAGCAATTCTACTCTTAGTGAACTGAAAACTTGTATACACAATAACTTGTACATACATGAATGTTCATAACAGCATTGTGTATAATAACCCTAAAGTGGAACCCCAAATTTGGCAAGTCTGACAAACAAAAAGTACCATGTCCTTACAATGGATTATTATTTGACTATAAAAAAGAAAGTAGTATTGTCATGGGCTGGGAAATTGGAAGTCATGGGTTCATGGGTATGGGATTGTATTTGGGATGAGTCAAATATTGTGGAACTAGATCGAGACGATGGTTGTATAGCATTTACATAAACTAAAACCTCTGAACTGTTTCCTATAAAATAGTTAATTTTATCTTATGTGGATTCTCACCCTGATTTTAAAAAGGAAAGAGAGGAGGGAAATGAGCATTTCTTGAGGGGAAGTGCAGAAGGGAAGGCTTTTGTGAGGGAGAATCAGGGAGGGAAGATCTTTCGGAAGAGTTGGGAAGGAAAGACTCCTCGTGAGAGGCAAGAGAGGGCAGGTGTTAAGGAAAGCCAGTGAGAAAAAACACAGGACTTTGAGAGGAGAACCAAGGAAAGTGACGGCGGAAGGTCTCCGGAAGAGGCGGGGCCAGGAAAAGGCGGGAAGGCCTGTGGCTGGCCAGCTTGTGGTCCCACTCCGCCCTACCCCCGCCCCCCAAGCGTCTCCCCGCCCAGCCTGGAGCTGAAACTCACCACAATTGTTGTAGTAGCACAGAAGCAGAAAGGCCCAGATGGAAAACACAAACAGCCCAAAGCGCTTGTTAACCCACATCCGTACCAGAGACTGGTGCACCTCAGCCCAGAAGCCGTGCAAATATGCCTGCCACCCGGCCTGACGTGCGGCCTCAGGCTCAGGGTTGTCTTCCTCCAGAAACAACTCGGCGGCAGGGTTCTCGATATTGGTCCCTTCCTCACTAGTTGCTTGCCTTGAGCGCATTCGCCTCACCACTGCGACCTGCCTCTTCGTCTTTTTCTCCACCTTTGACTTCGACCCTGAAGGCATGGTTCCGGTTACCTGCCTACCTCAGACGTTATACCTCACTACCCACAGCTTGGTGACCCACAAGTCACCGGGGCAGTGCGTGACCCAGACTCTTCCGGGGCAGTGCGTGATCCGGAAGGTTCCAGGGCCTTGAATGACCCAGACGCTTCTGGAGCTGTGTGCTACCCAGAAGCCCCCAGGGCAGTGCTGCTTTCGTATCACATGCCAGTTCTCGCAATACCTGAACCAGCTCCTTCCCAGTGAGGTCTTGTCTCTCACTCCACAGGCCCTGTCCCCTTTTAACCACTTGGTGGGTGTCTGATGCACCCCTAGCCCCTCAAGGCCTGGCCCTTTGTGATTATTAAATTCTAGCTAAGTAAGTGAATGGGGCTTGACGCCTGCACCAGGGGCATGACTGTCATTGATCAACAAAAAGGAATAACAAACTCAGACTACAGCCTTGGCTGCTAATTCCTCCTCACATTCCTTCTGAGGAAATGCACTGTAGCCCCTACGGTCACTGCACTTAGTCACTGCCTCTTGCTGCAGCATCTGCTGGCCAAATGTGGCTATTTAAATGTAAATTTCAATTACTTAAAATTAAATGAAACTGAGAAATTAGCTCCTCAATCACAGTGTCCACGTTTCCATGTGTCCTATACCCACACGTGGCTCATGGCTGCCATCCTGGACGGTGGCCATGTGGAGCACTTTCATCATGGCAGCAAGTTTTCTTTTGCAGTGTTAAAGAGTGGATATAGTGAATATAATAAGGTTTAATAGATTGTTACGCCTTAGTAGAAATTTTTAAGTGGGACAAAGTAGTATTTACCTTCAGGGACATTAATGTTGAGTTACAAATACATAACACAATAGAACAATATGAGAACAAATTATGTATGAGGAGCGTTGAAAAGTGACTAAACAAACTTAAATGTTATTGCCGTAATTATGACCCATGAACTATGTGGTCCTAAGTAAGTGCTTTCCCTCCACTAGTTCTCAGTGCCTTGTGCCGAAACTGAGAGGGTTGGTGGTTATTTCTAAGTCCCCTTCTACGTCTAAAATCTGACGCTTGTGCAAAATCTCATGAACTCCCTTGGTTTGAGCACACCTGAAAAACTACTGTGTAGATGATGCTTCCATAGTTGTTAGCCTTCCACATTCTGGTTTACAAAAGAATGTGAAAACTATCCTCCTCGACTTCATTTCCATTCTTATTTTTACTATATTATACTCACTTTACAAAGAGCTTTCTACTAAATTTGTTCTATTGTTTTTTCCAATGTTAGTAAGCAATCCATGGCAGGAGGAAGAGGAAAGTCTTCCTATTCCAATAATCCTTGAAACTTAGCAAACACTATGCACCACTTTTCCCACATGCCCGGAAGTTATTCATAATGCTCTTTAATTTATTAAACAAACTTACAGGAAAAGAATCTGCTTTCCTTCTTTTGTTGTTGTTCTTCCCCCTTCTCCTCCTCCTCCTCTTCTTCTCCTTCTCCTCCTCCTTCTCCCTCTTCTTTTGTCTTTTAGTCTGTAGATGCTAGCAGGCGATGCAAGACTACTGGGTCAGTGACAAAGAACAAAAGCTATACTGAGATATGCAGAAACTTGACAGATCCATGGAGAATTGCCTCCCAACAGCAACCTTGTTCATGTCGTAGTACAAGTGAGAAATGATCATATGACCACGGACAACACAGACACCCTGAGGGCTCACACAATCAAGCTAGGACACATAGATTGGGGACTCAGTTCTTGACCACCTAACTGGTTGAGCTGTTTTAGCCTTAGTTCCCCTTCTGTCGATTATGGGCTGTGGACAGCCTGATTGTGAAGACACCTTCCAGTTTTGGCATGCTATGACTTGTACCTGACTGTGGCATTTGTGATTGCTTGATTGCTGTAAACAGATTAGGCATGGCAGTTTTACTACAACATAATCTATGTTATGTCATTAGAAACCCAAATTACTGTCAGGAACTCAGAGGGCCATCATCCTTAAGAGTATGCCTGAGCACTTTCTGGTTTACACAAGATTAATTTGAGATTGGGGCCACAAAAAACCATGTGAAGTGTCCATTTTATAGATTATCAGATGTCAATTTAAATTCAGCACTGGCTTTCCTCTTTTATTCTATACCCTCAAGGGAGCTAAATTTAATACTAGCCAACCCAGACCTAATTAGGGATGAAAATCTGTTACATGGGCATGAATACAAGAATTGCTTTGTGAGATGGTACATACCGCTGCTCAGACTGTAACTACCATTCCTGTGGAAAACTGAGAATTGACATTATCATTGCAGACAGACATGAAAAGATGCTCAACTTCAGGTAACCAGGAAAATACAAATAATTTCAACAATGAAATATCATTTTACACTCATCAGATGAGCAAGAATCAATAAATATTCACAAGAGTGTACAGAAAAAGGAATTCAATCATTGTCAGTGTGAATATAAATGGGTGCAACCACTTTGGTGGTTTTTTGACAACATTTTGTAAAGTTAAGTGTTCACATATTCTGTGAAACCGAAATTCTACTTTTAGGTATCTACCATCTCACCCATGTGTAAAAGGAGACATACAAAGATGTTCACTGTTGTAGTAAAAACAACATAAAGGCTATCTCAGTAGGGAAATGGAAACAAATGATTATGCAATCATTTCTGTAATGCATAATGTAATACTGAATGATGATCAGGGTCAATTAATCTAGTCTAGTAATTCTCTTTTCTGCTCGTTTACCTACTGGCATGAGGTGGCAGTCTCAGCTTCTAATTCAGTGGAATCGTTGTTGTGTTCCCTGAAATAAATATTCCTCTTTTGAATAATAATCAGCTTCTAAAGTAATAGAAATCAGAATTGTGCAAATGAGAAGTAAACACAAAATGACATGTTTCCACTTTGGGAATAAGTTCATTGTGTTTTTAAATCATTCAAACTTGCATCAAGTATAGGTCATAGCTCCAACACTTGTAATGCTCCACATTTAAAGGATAGCACAGTGATTATAAAGATGAAGACACAGAATTTAAGTTTCTTCAGTTCTGTCATTTTATGATACCACTTGGAGTTTTCATTTATGTTGAAAATTTACAATAGTGAAACAGTGTCAACTCTGAGGTATAACACAAATGTTATTACATTGTAATGTTAATATTTCTCATATCGACAAGCTAATGTGTAGATGTAAGTTTGTTCCCCTTTATGTCAAAAAATTTATTAATGCTGCTTGACAAAGTGAATCACTCTTATAACCCCAGAACTTTAGGAGACCAAAGATTGCTTGAGTCTAGGAGTTCAAAACCAGCCTGGGCAATATAGCGAGACTCTGTTTCTACCAAAAAAAAAAAAAAGAGAGAAAAAAATGAAACAAAAGTATTAATGTAATTAAATTTTAACCCATTGCTTCTGTAAAACAATATTTTTCATTTATTGAATTTTATATCTTTTGTTATTGAGGTATAGATTTCATATGTGCGAGGGGGACCCCCCAAAATAGAATTTATTTATTTAAAAGTGAGCATTTGTTCTTACATGCTTAAACTTCAATCACCTTCAAAGCGCTCTCCTTTTGATGCAATACACCTATCGAGATGCCTTTTCCACTGCTCAAAGCATCTTGAATTCATCAATTTTGATGCCTTTCAGTGCTTCTGCCAACTTTGTTTCACCTCTTCCCCATGGGCAAAACATTTCCCCCTGAGGAATTTTTTCATCCACGGAATCAGAAACAAGTTACTCAGAGCAAGATCAGGTGAAGAGGAAGAGTAGGGCACCGGGGTCATGCCATTCCAGGTCAAAAACTGCTGAACAATCAGCACATTGTTGACAGGTACATTGTCATGGTGGAAGAGCTAGTCACCTGTTTGCCACAACTCAAATTGTGAGAAAAACTTTGGTGGACCATTTGATCCAGAGGAACAAATACCAAGTATACCAAGGCACCCACTATCCAATAGATAATTTCAGTTTTTTGGGGAAGAGGGTCTCCCTCGTATACAATCTTTACCATATTCTTTTTTTTTCCTCTTGATCTCCTTCTTCCCGCTAACTTTCTCAACCTCTGGTAATCACCAGTCTACTCTCTATCTTGATGGAATTCACTTTTTAGCTCCCACATGTGAGTGAAAAGATGTGGTATTTGTCTCTCTGTGCTTGGCTTATTTCACTTAATATAATGGTCTCCAGTTCCATATATGTTGCTACAAATAACAAGTTTTCTTTCTTTTTTACAGGTGAGTAATATTCCATTTATGCATATATATGCACACCACATTTTGTTTATCCATTCATTCATTGATGAAGACTTAGATTTCATATTTTGGCTATTGTGTATAGTGCTGCAATAAACATGGGAGTGCAGATATAGCCCTTCAATATACTGATTTCCTTTCTATTGGATTTTATGTATTTATTTACTTACTGACTTATTTGAATCAGTATCTCACTCTGTCTCCCAGGCTGGAGTGCAGTGGCATGATCACAGTCACTACAGACTCAACCTGCTGGGCTTAGGCAATCCTTCCACCTCAGCCATCCAAGTAGCTGAGTATACAGGCATACACCACCACACCTGGTGAATTTTTTTTAATGCATTGTAGAGAGGAGGTCTTACCCTGTTACCCAGTCTGGTTTCAAACACCTGGGCTCAGACAATCTTCTTGCTTCGGTCTCCCAAATTGCTGGGATTACAGTTGTGAGCCACCGCGCCCAGTCACTTTTTGATTTATACCCAGAAGTAGAATTGTTGGATAGTATGGCAGATCTATGTTCAGTTTTTATGAGGAATCTCCATACTATTCCCCATGATGGCTAATTTACATGCTCACTAACAGTGTAAGAGGATTCCCCTGTCTCCACATCCTTGTCAGCATCTGTTGTTTTGTCTTTTTGATACAAGCCACGTTAGGGTGAGATGGTATCTCATTGTGGTTTTAATTTTCATTTCTCTGATGATTAGTGATGCTGAGAACTTTTCATATGCTTATTAGCCGTTTTTATGTCTTATTATGAAAAATGCCTGTTCAGAAAAAGATCTGCCCACTTTAAAGTTAAAATATTTGTTATTTTGCTATTGAGTTGCTTGAGCCCCTTATACATTCTAATTATTAACCTCTTAAAATGAATATTTGCAAATATTTTCTGCCATTCTGTGCGTTGTCTCTTCACTTTCCTGATTGTTTCCTTTGCTGCACAGAAGCTTTTAGCTTGGTGTGATTCTGTTTGTCTGTTTTTGCTTCTGTTGGCTATGCTATTGAGGTCATACATAAAAATTTGTTTTTTCCAGCTGGGCTTGGTGGCTCAGCCTGTAATCCCGTGCCTTTGGGAGACTGAGGTGAGTGGATTGCCTGAGCCTGCGGGTTCGAGACCCGCCTGGGCAGCAAGACCTCATTTCAACAATAAAATCACAAAATCAGCCAGGCGTGGTAGCGCGTGCCTGTAATTCCGGTTACTTGGAAGGCTGAGGTAGAAGGATCACCGGAGTCCAGCAGGTCGAGGCTGCGGTGACCGGGAGCGGCCACTGCACTCCAGTCTGGGTGACAGAGTGAGACTCCAACTCAAAAAAAAAAAAAAAAATTTTCCCAGACAGATGTCCTGGAGCATATTCCCAACATTGTTTTTTAGTACTCTCATAGTTTCAGGATGTAGATTTAAGTATTTAATCCATTTTAATTTTATTTTTCTGTATGATGAAAGGGGTTTATATTCCTTCTTCCCCATATGGTTATCCAGTTTTCCCAGCACCATTTATTGAAAGACTGTCCTTTTCACATTATTTGTTCTTGGTGCCTTTGTCAAAGAAGACTTGGCTGTAAATGTGTGGATTTACGTCTGGGTTCTTTTATTCTGCTCCATTGGTTTATGTTCCTGTTTTTATGCCCATACCATGCCATTTTGGTTCTCATAGCTTTGTAGTACATTTTGAAGTCAGGTAGTGTTATTGTAATGCCCCTGACTGTCTTTTGTTGTTGCTGCTTTGTTTTGTTTTTTCAAGGGGAGGGGTCGCAGTCTCACAGTCTCACTCTGTTGTCCAGGCTATGATCACAGCTCACCGTAGCCTCGAACTCCTAGGCTCAGGCAGTTTTTCTGCTTTCAAATAGCTGGGACTACAGGCATGTACCACCACGCCTGGCTAATATTTTTTTTTTAACTTTTTTGTAGAGATGAGGTCTTACTATATTGCCCAAGCTGGTCTCGAACTCCTGGACTCAAGTGATCCTCCAGCCTCAGCCTCCCAAAAATGCTAGGATTACAGATGTGAGTCATTGCATTCAGCCTATTTTTTTCCTAAGTATTGCTTTGGCTATTTGGGGGTCTTTTGTGGTTTCATATAAACTTTAGGATTGTTTTTCTATTTCTGGGAATAATGTCATTTGTATTTTGATAAGGACTGTATTAAAATTGCAAATTTATTTGGGTTGTATTTTCATTTTAACAATATCAATTCCAATTCATATTTGGAATTTTTTTTCATATTTTGTGTCCTCTTCTATTTCTTACATCAGAGTTGTATAATTTTCCTTATATAGATCTTTCACTTCTTTAATTATATTGAGTCCCAGGTATATATTTTTTGACTATTATAAATAGGATTGCTTTCTTGATTTTTTTTTTTTCCAGATTGTTTGCTGTTGTCATATATAAATGCTACTGATTTGGGACAGTGATTTTTTTATCCTGAAACTTTATTTGTTTATCAGCTCTAACAATTTTTTGGTAAAGTTTTTAGTTTTGGAGGTATAAGAGCATGTTATCTACAAATATGGTTAAGTTGCCTTCTTCTCTTAAATTTAGATGCCCTTTATTTTGTTCTATTGCCTAATTGCTCTGGTCAGGATTTTCAGTATTACATTAAACAAAAGTGGTGAGAGTGGACATCCTTATCTTGTTTCAGTTCTTAGAAGAAATTCTTTCCATTTTTCCTCATTCAGTTTGATGATTTCTTTGAGTTTTTCACATTTGTCCTTTATTATTTTGACATGTGTTCCTTCTATATCCATTTTATGGAGATTATCATAAGGGGATGCTGAGTTTTGTCAAATACTTTTTCAGCATCTATTGAAATAATCATAGGGTTTTTGTTTTTTATTCTGTTAATGCAATATATCACATTTATCGTTATGCATATATTGAACCATTCTTGCATCCCTAAGTTGAATCTCACTTGATCATGGAAAATGATCTTTTTATGTGTTGTTGAATTTGATTTGCTAGTGTTTTGTTAAAGATTTTTGCATCTAAGTTCATCAGGGATATTGACCTGTAGTTTTCTTTTTTTGTTGTATCCCTGTCTGATTTTGGTTTCAGGGTGAAGCTGGCCTTATAAAATGTGTTTGGAAATATTCCCTCCTATTCATCTTTTTTGAAGAGCTTGAGTAGAAATGGTATTAGTTCTTTAAATGTTTGATAGAATTCAAGCCAGGTACAGTGGCACATAACTGTAGTCCCAGCTACTCAGAAGGGTAAAAACTGGAGGGTTGTCTGGGCCCAGGAGTTCAAGACAAGCCTGGGCAACAAAGTAAGACTCTGTGTGGGGGGTGGAGAGGGAAAGAGAGAGAAAGAGGGAAGAGGGGAGAGGGGAGAAGGGAGAGGAAAGAGGGAAGAAAGGAGAGGGGAGAGGGGAGAAGGAAGAGGGGAGAAAGGAGAGGGGAGAGAGGACAGGGGAGAGAGGAGAGAGAGGGAGGAAGGGAAGGAGGGAGGGAGGGAGGAAAAAGAAAAGAAAAGAAATCTGGTGGAATTCAGCAGTGACTCCTTCAATCTCATTGCTTGTTTTTGGTTTGTTGAGATCTTCTATTTCTTTATGGTTCAGTCTTGGTAGATTGTATGTGTCAAGACATTTATTCATTTCTTCTAGGTTTTCTAATATATTGGCATATAGCTGTTCATAATGTTCTCTTATGATTCTTTGTATTTCTGAGGTCTCAGTTACGTCTACTTTTCTTTCTGATTTTAGTTGAGTCTTTTCTCTCTTTTTCTTAGTCTACTTAAAGGTTTGTTGATTTTGTTTACCTTTCCAAAAAAATCCAACTTTTTACTTCATTGATCTACTGTAGTTTTTTAGTCTCAGTTTTGTTTATTTCTGCTCTGATCTTTATTGTTTCTCGCCTACTGATTTTGGTTTGTTTTGTTCTTGCTTTACTAGCTACTTGAGGCACATTGTTAAATTATTTATTTGAAGTTTTTTACTTGTTTAATACAGGCATTTATCTCTATAAATTTCCCTTAGTAATGCTTTTGTCGTATTCCATAGATTTGGGTGTTTTTTCCCCCAATTTTAGTTGTTTCAAGAAATTTCTAATTTTCTTCTTAATTTATTCATTGATCCAGTGGTCCTACAAGAGCATGTTGTTTAATTTCCATGTGTTTGTGTTTTTTCCAAAGTTGTTTTTAAAATTTATTTCTAGTTTTATTGCATTGCGTTCAAAAAAGATACTCGATAGGATTTCTACTTTTTAAATTTGTTCACATTTATCTTGTGGCCTAAGACATGGCCTATTCTGGTAAATTTTTCATGTTCTGATGAAAAAATGTGGATTCTGCAGAAGTTAGGTGAAATGTTTTATAAATATCAGTTAGACCTATTAGATCTAGTGTGTAATTTAACTTCACTGTTTGTTGATTTTCTGTCTGGATGATTTGTCCATTACTGAAAGTGGGGTTATAAAGTCACCTATTATTATTGCATTTCTGTCTGTTTCTCCTTTTAGATCTATTATTAGTGTTTGTTTTATACACTTGGAAGCTCTGGTGTTGAATGCATGGATATTTAAAGGTGTTATATCCTCTTGCTGAATTGACCTCTTTATCATTATATAGTGACTTTTTCTGTCTTTTTTACAGTCTTTTATGCGTAGTCTATTTCATTTGATATACGTATAGCTAATCCTGTTCTTTTGGTTTCAAGTTGCATGGAATATCTTTTTCCACACCTTCACTTTCAGTTTATGTGTGTCTTTATAAGTGAAGTGGGTTTCTTGAAGGCAGTATGTAGTTGGGTCTCATGTCTTCATCCATTCAGACACTCTATGCCTTTTATTGGAGAATTGAGACCATTTCATTTAGTATTGTTTTTGATAATTAAGGACTTACTACTATCATTTTGCTGCTCGTTGGCTCCCTTTTTTCTTCTCTTCCTACTGCCTTTCTTTGTGGTTAAGTGATTTTATCTGATAGTATTTTAAATTTGTTGCTTTTATTTTTAGTGAGTTTATTATGGGTTTTGTACTTAGGTTACCATGAAGATTACACAAAACATCTTATGGATATAGCAAGTTATAAAGAGATGACAATTTATCTTAGATCACAAACACAGGAATAGACAAACCAATGCAAAAAAAAAGAAAACATTTTATACCTTAACTCTATCCCTCACCCTACATTTTGATTTTTTATTTGTCTCAATTTACACTTTATTATATTATCTATCTCTTGATAGGTTGTGCTCACTACTACTGTTTTTGGCAGACTTTTCTTTTGGGCTTCATACTAGAGTTATGCATGGGTTACATACCATCATTGCATTCTGGGCTTGTCCATAGATTTCATTTTTCCAGTGAGTTTTATACTATGAAAAGTTTTCTTTTTGTACATTAGTAATTTGTTTTTCAGATTGAAGAATTTCCTTTAACTTTTCTTGTAAGGCATGCTTATTGGTGAATTCTGTCACTTTTTGTTTGTCTCGGAATGACTTTATCTTTCCTTCATAAATGAAGGATAATTTTGCTGGATACGACGTTCTTGAATGGCAGATCATTTTTTAGCACTTTGAAAATGTTTTTACACTTTCTGCTGGCCTGCATGGCTTTCATTTGGGAATTCTGTTGCCAGATGAATTGAAGTTCTTTTATATGTTACTTTCTTCTGTGCTCTTGAAAGTTTATTATATGCCTTGGTATAGTCTTACTTGGGTCAAATCTGTTGGGTGTTTTCAGACCTTTCTGTACCTAAATGTTGATATCTTTCTCAAGTTTTGGAAATTTTTCTGTTATTATTTGTTTAAATAAGCTTACTACCTCTTGCTCTTGCTCAACTCCTTCTTGCACACCAAAAACTTTTAGATTTAGTCTTTTGAGGTAATTTTCTATATCTTGTTGGTGATCTTCATTTCTTTTCACTCATTTGTTTTTCTTCTCTATGTATTCTCAAATTGCGAGTCTTTGAACTTACTAATTTTTTCCTTCACTTGGTCCATTCTGTTGCTGAAAATCTCTAATAGATTTTTCACCTGAGCAAATATATTTATCAGTTCCAAGATTTGTTTGGTGGTTTTTTTTTTTTAAATTCCTTTTTGTTAAGTTTCTCTGATGCATTTCTGAATTGCCTTTTTGTGTTATCTTGGAGATTACTGAGTTTCCTTAAAACTACTATTTTGAATTTTTAGTCAGAAGGCTCATAAATCACCATCTCTTTTGGGTCAGTCATTGGATTTTTGCTTTGTTTTGGGGGGAACAGGCCAGGGTTCCCTGTTTACTGTTGCTTATTTTGGTTATATATCTATGTCTTTGTATTGAAGGATTATTTATTCCAGTTTTCTCTGTCCAGATTCTTTTTTTATAGAATATATTTGCTTAGCAAAACTTTGCTCCTAGGTCATTGCTTTATTTTTATTTTTTTATTTTTTTAAATTAATTTATTATTATAAAAATGTGGGGTACAATTCAGGGCTAGGTATACAAACATTGATCATATAGGTACTCTTGTTGATGAGGCATGCCCCTCCCTCCCCTTAGCAGCTTCCCCCAGCTACCAGTCCCACACATCCCCTTCCCCTGACATTTTTCCACTACTGCCAATCACCTTCCCACAGCATCATAATTGTTCAAGGTCACCTTATGAGTGAGAACATATGGAACCCAGTTCTTTGTTTCTGTGATAAATCACTCAGTATGATTGACTCCAAATCCATCCAATTTGCTGCAAAGTCCATATATTTGTCCTTCTTTGTTTTTTTTTTTTTTGAGTTGGAGTCTCACTGTCATCCAGACTGGAGTGCAGTGGCACACTCCTGGCCACCGCAACCTCGACCTGCTGGGTTCCGGCGATTCATCTGCCTCAGCCTTCCAAGTAGCTGGAACTACAGGCAAGCGCTACCACACCCGGCTAATTTTTTTATTTATTGTAGACATGAGGTCTTGCCAAGTTGCCCAGGAGGGTCTCGAACCCGTGGGCTCAGGCCATCCACTCACCTCAGCCTCCCAAAGCGCGGGATTACAGGCTGAGCCACCGAGCCTGGCCTATTTGTCCTTCTTTATGGACGCATAATATTCCATTGTGTATTTGTACCACATTTTTTTTATCCAGTCCAGCTTCGATGGGCAACACGGTTGGTTCCATGTTTTTGCTATTGTGAATAGAGCTGCAACAAACATACGAGTGCAGGTATCTTTTTTGTAGCATTGCTTTATTTTTAGCTCTAGATGGCATGTTAAGCCCAGGTTGCACTTGGCTGTAGTACATGATTGAAGTGCTGCCTGTCTTGAATGTGGGAGGTTCCCAAAGGGATTATCCAGGCAGTGTGGAAAGTCTGGCTAGAAATGTGTGCCCAGTGGACCTATGCAATACGCTTCTTACAATGTGGTGCTGCTGAAGAACCACTCTGAGTTGGTGTCTTCTCTGGTCAAGTAACACAGCAGTGTTTCCAGGCCTGGGATCGGTAGTCCTGCCTTTCTCCTTTGTCTTTGCCTGGTGTCAGGGACATTTCTCCCTTCAAGCAGTCACAGTGCTTCTCTGGGTTAGGGAAAAACAGGTCTACGACCAGGTTACCCAAGATGGGGGCTGGGAAGCTGGTTGACCACCTCAATCTCTCTTTCTCCAGTGTAAAAACTGCAAATTGTTGAGAGTTTCCATGTGCTCGGTGCCAGGTAGAATGGGGGAGAAGGGATTCACACACGTGGAAGTTCAAGTCTCTTACAGTTTTCTTGGAATTATTACACTTCTCTTTGGCCTAGAGAACTGTATCATGCTCATATTTTAGTTTTGGGTTGTTGCTGGTAAAAAATCTTGGTGCTACATATTTAGTTTCAGTTTCTGTGTGGGGGAAGTGAAACCAGATTTCTCCTACACCACCATTTTGGAATTGCCCCCATTGTTTTAATTTTTTTTACTCTTTTCATACTCTTATGTTTATTCTTTATTTGCTTTTTTGGTATGATTTTATATATGACATTCAATAAAAGAAAAAATTCACATTGCCTGCATTTCTTTTCTGGCCATTATATTATACATTTGATTTAATGATTATTGCTGAAAGTAATTGTGTTATATAGAGAAAAGAGGCATTATAATTGATCCATTCCACTGTATCTGGTATGAAATATGCTTGGTATCCAATGAAAGGACCTTTGCTACTGTTGAGAGTCTAGGGAATCAGGAAGAGTCCGGGATCAGACTCCAGGATCACTTCCAGAACTGTTAGTTTTAGGAAACCTGTACTTTCCCAGGATCTGGGATGTATTAGCTATGATTCTCTAAAGCAGAAGTTCCTAACCCCTGGGCTGTGGACAGGTACCACTCTGTGGCCTGTTAAGAACCAGGCCACACAGCAGAAGGTGAGTAATGGGCATGTGGAGCTCAGTGTTCTGTCAGATCATCCGTGGCATTAGATTCTCATAAGAGCGTGCACCCTATTGTGGCCTGCACATGCAAGGGATGTAGGTTACCAACTCCTTATGAGAATCTAATGCCTGATAACCCCACCCCTCCATCCCCATCATGGAAAAATCGACTTCTATGAAACTGATTCCTGATGCCAAAAAGGTTGAGGACCACTGTTCTAGAGGGACAAAAACAATTATATATATATGAATCTTTTAGGAAGAATGAGCTCACACATTTATACAGTGAAGTCCCATGAAGGCTGTCTACAAGCTAGGCAATGAAAAAAGTCAGTAGCATGGCTCAGGCCAAGTGTGAAAGTTTCAAAATCAGGGAAGTTGATGGTACAGTCCTTTGTCTGAGGCTAAAGGCCTGAGAGTCCCTGAGAAGCTGCTAACCCAAGTCCAAGAGTTCAAAGGCCTAAGAAACTGGAGTCTGATGTCCAAGGGTAGGAAGAAAGAAAGCAAAATGTCTCACCAGGGGAGGGGGAGAGGAAAAGGAGGGAGAGAGGACACTCAGCAAGCTACTTATGCACTTTCTTCTGCCAGCTTTTTTTCTCATTTCACTAGCAGTCAATTGGATGGTGCCCACCCACACTGAAGGTGGAGAAGTGTTCTTTCCTTGTCTGCCAACTCACATGTCAATTTCCTTTGGAGACACCCTCACAGATACGCCCAGAAAGAATGCTTCACCAGTCAACTAGGCAAGTTGATATCTAATCCAGTCAAGTTGATCTCTAATATTAACCATCATGTGGGAATTAGGAACCTGCTACCAGAACTGTTGGCTCCAGACTCTCACCAGCAAAATGGATGCTTTGCATGCCACTTTCTTCTCATTTGGCTTGGTCTGTAACTTAAACATGTAATTACGACCGGTTCACACCTAGGCCTCCGTCTGCATGGGAATCTGGAAAATGTAGCTTTTGGCTTTCTAGTTTCTGCAGTATAGGAAAGCATACCTAAAGAAAATGAGGTAGACATGACCGACCTCAATAGCTTCACAACCACCCAGTTCAGGGTTCTATCACTCAAGTATACTCCATTTCTGACTCACTCTATCAGCTCCCCCTGCTGTGCCTTTAAACATCTCCATCCTAATGTTAAGAAGCTGCTCTAAAAACTCATACTTTTCCTAACCGGGCTCGGTGGCTCAGACTGTAATCCCGCGCCTTTGGGAGGCTGAGGTGAGTGGATTGCCTGAGCCTGCGGGTTTGAGACCCGACTGGGCAGCGAGACCTCATCTCTACAATAAATCAAAAAATCAGCCGGGCATGGTGGCGCATGCCTGTAATTCTAGCTACTCGGAAGGCTGAGGTGGAAGGATCGCCAGAGCCCAGCAGGTCGAGGCTGCGGTGGCCGGGAGCGGCCACTGCACTCCAGTCTGGGCGACAGAGTGAGACTCCGACTCAAAAAAAACAAACAAAAAAAAATCTCATACTTTTCCTTTCCCTTGCTTTCCTCCCTCTTAAAGTAGCTGAAGTTTAGCTTCCTGCTGATTAACCCGCCCAAGGTTAATCATTGTACTGAATACCCCCTTCAATGAATACTGCTCCTCCTTTCACTTCCAGGGGTGAGAAATGGTCAATAAATTCCTCAGAACTCTTTGCTAAACTAGGCTATGGTTTCAATGCTGTGATCAATCTCCCATGTTTTGGATCTCACATTATCTGATTATACTACCTGCTCCATTATTGACATCTCAAAAGCCTACTAAATTTGGGGTGAAAAATCCCTCTGTTTCCTATTTCTATATTTTAGCATCTGAATATCTGACTTCCTTTTTATCACAAGTCTTGGCCAGTATTCTTTGAATCAAACTGGCTAATGATTGTTTTGCTTTCTAATTTTCAAATTGGAAGTACTAATATTTATCCTTCTCAATCTCTTTGCAGCATTTGAAATTATTACCTTCCCTGTTTTCCTGAGGGAAGCTATTTGTCCTTATTGGCCTGTAAGCTCTAAAAGATAAGGTATCTTGCCTGCTTCATTTATTTCTGTGTTTTCAGTGCCTAAATATCAAATGGCACATAATAGCTACCCAATAAATACATTTTAATGGGCAATTGCCAGACAAAGCACAGTTACCCTGTATTCCTTCCTAATCCTTATCCCATGAACTAAATATAGACATTCCCCAAGATTTAGTTTATTGCCACCTATTTTTGTGCCCTCTAACCACCCCCCATGGGTGATATATTTACTTACATTTCATTAGAGATCACCTTTATATCAATGACACTTTAATCTTCATATATTTAGCCTCATCCCTTTCCTGAGCTCCAGGCTGGAGATCAACTAAGCAAGTTCAATGTTTTTGCTTCTAGAAGAACCAGATGAAACAATTCAGAGGCCCTGGGATCTGGGAGCTCCAGTCTAGTGAGGGAATCAGGCATGTAAAATACATTTATATACAATGTAATAATTGTGCTTAATAACAAAGGTATGAACACAGTGCTACAGGAAAACAGAGGAGGGAGCTATTAATTCAACCTGGGGTTGTCAGTGAAAGCTACTGACAAGTGGCATTTAATGTGGGCTTTGAAAGTTAAATAGAAAATGTCCAGGCAAACAAGGTGGGAAAGGTGTTTTTAATAGAAGAGGCTAAAAAGAGACTTGGAGGAATAAGAGTATGACAGGTATGGTACATCTAAAAAACAGCTAAATGTATGTCCAAACCTGACCTTTAAATGTTTTTCCCCAAAACCAATACCTCCTTCTTCCGGTCCCTTCCACTCAAATCCTCTGGCTCATCTTGGATTTATTATTTATTTATTTATTCATTCATTCATTCATTCATTCATTCACTTGAGTTGGGGGTCTGAATCTGTCTCCCAGACGGGCATACAGGAACAATGATAGTAATAAAGCTGCATTCTTCTTTATGAAACAGTCTCTCTCTGGTTTTTCAGATCTTCACCTTCCTGGTTTTCCCATGTCTGGTTGCTGTTTTTCATTTGCTATGGTAAATACTCCTCCTCTACTCAGCACCTCAGTGTTGAGGTTTCTCAGGGTTGTCTCCTAGGCTGTCTTCTCTTTTCTTCCTCATTCCACACTATCCCCCCAATTGATCCAATGCACTTCCATGGAAGACTGGCCATTATATCCTGATGATTTACAAGATTATAGCTTAGATCTCTCTTCTGGTCCCCACTTAAGCATTCTCACTTGGATACCTCACGAGTACTTAAAACTATTCACATCTAAAATTGAGTATCCACCCTAAATCTGCACTTTCTCCACTGTTCTGTATCTCAGTCAGTGGCACTACCTTTTATCCAGTTGTTCAGGTGAGAAAACTTTTTAGTTTGCTTTATTTGTTTGTTTATTTATTTGTTTTTTTGAGTTGGAGTCTCACTCTGTCTCTCATGCTGGAGTTCAGTGGCACACTCACGGCCACCCCAGCAGCGACCTGCTGGGCTCCAGCAATCATTCTGCCTCAGCCTTCCAAGTAACTGGAACCACAGGTACACACCACCATGCCTGGCTAATTTTTTGAATATTATTATTATTGCAGAGAAGAAGTCTCGCCAAGTTGCCCAGGCTGGTCTTGAACACCTGGGCTCAGGCAATCCTCTTGCCTCCACCTAACGTACCGGAATTACAGGTGTGAGCCACCACAGCTAGCTCAATTTTAAGAAATCTTAGTGTTCCTTGATTCCTCTGTATCCCTCAATCCCCATTCATTCAATCAGCAGAATCTCTTTACTTTCAAAACTACTTGCAATAGTTTGTTTTATGTGTCAATTTGGCCAGGGTGTGGTACCCAGTTAATCAATCAAACACTAGTCTAGGTGTTGCTTGAAAGTATTTTGTAGATGGGATTAACATCTATAATCAACTGATTTTAAGTTTAAAATACCACCATTCATAATCTGGGTTGGCCTTATCCAGTTAGTTGGAAAACCTTAAGAGTAAAACTGAGACATCCCTGAAAAAGAAGAAATTTTGCCTGAAGACTACAGCATCAACCCTTGCCTGAGTTTCCAGCCTGCCAGCCTACCCTATGATTCTTGAACTTGCCAGTTCCTGCAATCACATAAACCAATTTCTTAAAATAAAAATAAATCTCTATCTATTATATATATTACTGGATTTTTCCTCTGAGGAACCTTGAGTAATACACTGTATCTCTAATCCATCTATTACTATATGCACTGTCTGCCCTCTGTTATCTCTGGATTCCTGAAATTATCTTTCATCTCCTGTGTTACCTGTGGTCTTACCCAGTACAATCCATTAACCACATGGTGACCATTGTGTCTTATAAAGATAATAATCTGTGTCACTCTCTTGCTTAATTGTCCTTCAACAGGTGGTGATCACCTTGACAATCCAAATTCCTTTCTCTGGTTTGTGAGCACTCCTTCCTGTAGAGGAAGGATAAATGTAGAACGTGTTTTTCTCTCTTTATCTAAATTAACTGTAAATTATTTTTTTCATATTCATGCACCATAGGATTAATAATATTGTAACAAGCCCTGTGGGAAAGTATAGGAGGAGATAGAACCTGGTCTGGGTGTAATATTTAAATTGAGGACAATCTGGCCCTGCTCTATACCTTGGTTACCACCCCAACCTTAACCCTTGCCACTTTCTCCTTCATTCATGTATTTTGGTCAATATCAAACTTTCCCAGACTCCTAATGCTGTCTCCTGCCTTTGCACATGCTTTCCCCTCCTTTTCACCTAGCTAGTCCCTCCTCCTCCTCCTCCTCCTCCTCCTCCTTGAGGCCTCAATTTAAATATTACACACAGACCAGTTTCTATCCCCTCCTATACTTTCCCACAGGGCTTGTTACAATATTATTAATCCTATGGTGCATGAATATGAAAAAAATAATTTACAGTTAATTTAGATAAAGGGAGAAAAACACGTTCCACATTTATCCTTCCTCTACAGGAAGGAGGAGCTTTTTCTTTCTTTTTTTTTTTTTTTTTTGAGTTG